>NC_142207.1:21605000-21687500 GCF_049639895.1 Pseudopodoces humilis | reverse complement strand
ATTGCGAATGCAGGGTTCACCCTTAAAAATCCCCCGCCCGAGGCTGGCCCTGTGCCGCCGTGCCCTGGCAGTGGGCTGGAGTCCTGGGCAGCGGATGGCAGCCAGGAGGGGAGTCCCGGGAGGCGGGGACACCGGCCGGATACGGCTTCTGACTCCCTGCCTTGGACGTGGAGCCAAGGGTGAACAGAAATGGGTCTTCTCGCTCCGTCATACGGCGAAGCCATTTCATGTTAATTAATCCCCGCCAAATGACAAAACCAGATATGACTCTCCTTTTCCATGACAAGAAAGTATATATATTTTTAATGATTTGGGTCGATTTCCGTACGAGACCGGGCAGGAAACTGCAGCTCTCCTTTATGTGCTGCCTCGCCCCCCTTCCAGGCAGGACTGCTTCCTTCTCAGCTCTTTCTCCTCTGGCACCGGCTCCACTGCTCCCGGTGACCAAACCGAGCGCTGCGGCTCGGCGAGGGGAAACGCCAAAGCCCGGGTGAGAGCCGCGCGTCCTCAGCCCCCCTAGCGCTGGAACATCACCATCAGGGAGGGGACAGGACCCGCAGGCCTGCCCCTGTCCCGCCGAGGCGAGAGGCGGAGGGAGCTAGCAGGGAGCGCTGCAGGATGTACCGCGGCTCCAGCCGGCTGCCCACGCTCGGGGGACGGGGGGAACGTGTCGGGGAGAAACTTTGCAAAGCTTCGGTCTGAGCGGAGAGACGGGTGAGACGGAGCCCCGTAGTCCCGGCGGGAGCAGAGGCTCGGCCTCAGGTCCTCGACGCTCCCCGCACCTGCCGGGGACCTGCCGGGGAGCCCGACCGGAGCAGGGCAGAGGCTTGGGCCGAGCAGAGCCCTCCGGGAAGGGGCAGGCAGGGGAGAGGGAGGACGCGGGGATCCCCAAGGAGGCGGCGGCAGCCGAAAGCGGTGTCCCGCACCCGCCCCGGGTGGGACTGGGTTCTCTTGGCAGTCGCTCAGAGCGGCCTCGGGCGGCTCCTCGGACTCGCCGCGCGATTGTCGACGGCAGCGCCTTCCCGGATGGAAGCGCGGAGCTCCGGCAGCTTGGCACGCTCGGGGTGTGAGTGTCCCGGCCCCGCTGGGCTAGTGCGGGGGTCCGCCCCGCTTCGAGGAGACCCCTTGGCTGAGGATCTCCGGCACAACGCTCAGTTCTACGGGCTGTGATTACAGCAATATATCTCTACCCTGCTTAGCACGCTCGCGTGTCAAGGGTAGTGTTTTAGAGAGGGTGCGAGGGGCAGCAATTCATAAGGGGAACTGACAGTTCTCTGATGTGAAAATGATGCCCGTTTCTTTACTCCAGGGTGCACAACCGAAGAAAGATTACACAGTTTAAAAAGAGAAATTTAAACCCAGATGATAATAGTAACGAGCCAAGGAGACGCAGTAGGGAAGTCAATATTACAAGTAGAAAAGCAATCTCTGAAGGCCTTGCGTGGCCTGTTGGGTCTGAGAGAGTGAAGATGAATTCCTGATAAATCATGAATCATGGATGGTTTTTTCAGCTGAAGATTTGTCCTCGCACAGGTTCTCATGAACGTCAGCCTCTGGTCCCGGGGGCCTGTGGTGCCGCTCCAGGCAAGGCCTCGTGCACCCGCAGGGGCAAGGGAGGCTCGGCTCTCCCACTCCCACTTTCTACTTTCATAGAAAGGCCTCTCATGACAGGGGAGAAAACAACCCAACGTCATCTTAGTTGTTTTCTTTATAAAATGAAGTGAGGGACAGATTCTGGTTTGAAGTACTTTTTTTAAGAAATAATCAATCAATCAATCAATCAATCAATCTCCCTCCTCCCTGCCGGGGTGTAACACAGCAGGCAGGGCTGCCTGTCCCTGCCCTCCCCGCACTGTGAGGCTCCGGGCTGCCAAGCCCTCAGCTGCCTCCCTGGCGTGTCCCGTGGGAGCGCTCCTGGACAGCCCCGCCCCGGGAGGGACAGCCTGTGCTCCCTGCCCGAGCCGGCACGGACTTCCTTCCAAAGCAGCTGCTTCAAAGCCTTTCTTTTATAACCACTGGCAAGAGATTATTAAGACATTATTAAAACTCGATTCAGAGCACCTTAATGAGACTTTTACTTATTAGCGAGGGGAGAGAATTTCAGAGGAGTGCTCAGTTAACCCGTGTCTATAGTTTCTAGACTATGCAAATGAGGCTTTTCCATTCAGCTTCTCGTGGCATTATTCTCCAGCTTGAGGTGGTCGTCAGGACCAGAGCAGTTTTATACGAGAAAACAATCAAGCTGATTCTAAGCATAAAATCGTTTCGGGGTATTTGCTATTGAGCAAAGACATTTCTAGGGTGCTTGTGGTGTGTTTCTGAGAGGGGTAAAACTCCCCCACTGTACACACCAGCCAGCAGGACACCTCCGAGCACAGTTTTTTGCAGTCTGCTGCACTTGTCAGGAAAACAAAGCTTTCCCTTTCCCAAACTTCCATTCCTTTGCTAGTCTGGACTCAAAATTTCCTATCTCAGACAGTATCGAGAAGCCTCCACACGGCAGTAATCAGGCAAAGGAAAAAACGCGTCCTCAAGGTAACTAAGAAAGGCTCTGAAAAACTTCAGAGTGGAGAAACACGAGCGAATACATTTTCCAGTGCAGATTTATTATGGCTTCACTCCGTTTTGCTGAGTGCGAGTCAATCAAAAGGAGAAATATCCGTTCCCTTTGACAGCGAGCGAGTCTTAAAAATTACGGATCGAATCCAAGTTTCAGGAGTATTGGAAAAGTACTCAGAAACCCGACCTCGAGCCTTTTGGGTACCTCTTCGTGAGCACAGTTTCGTCCCCTTCGGGAGCTGCCTGCTTTGGAAGAGCCGGGATAGCGGCCGAGGGGAGCCGCGGGGCCCGGCCGGGGCGGCGGCCGCGCCGGGAGGGGCTGGCAGCGCCCCCGGCCCCGCGGCACCCAGGCTGCTCCTCCAGAGCCCGGACCCTGCTCAGCCCCGTTAGCAGCACTTGCCCTGCTTAACAGCCAGTGGCTTTGCTGGCCCGAGCCTTTTGGAATTCGTTTTACCAGGTCAGGTCTATTTAGGACCCAACGTCGTCCCCCCCACCTCATTTTACTTCATTTAAAACACAAGGAAGATGTTATTTGTTGTCGAACTAAATAGACCATATCACCTCTAGTTAAATTTGTAAATTGCATTATGCTGCTGCTCTGGTTTTGTTTTCATAATTTTTAAAAATCTGAACAAATCAATTATATTAGCCATATGGCTTGATCACGTCATCTAATTTTCATTTTTGTAGAGTAATTGTTGTTTAAACACTGACAACTTATTAGTTAAGGTGTTTAGGAAAAATCTCTCCAGTCCTGTCTTATTTAAAAGATGATTGAAATGACAATGAATACTTCAAGTAAAGTCATTAAACAATTCCTCCCAGTATTTTTCACTTTCTATGTATTTAAAGAGTTCACAACAGCAGTAGCTGAGCTGCAGTCTGATTTATACTTCTGAAATGGAGGCCACAAGACCATCAGGCTTTCAATTCCAGTTTGTAATGATTCACTTAAAAGGAGCACATTTTTGGTATGCAGCACTTAAGCAGTAATTTTTCTTAGTTATTTTTAAGGTGTATAGTATTGAGAATGTACAAGTGGTTCCACTCTGGCATTTGCTCACTGCAAATAAAAAACTTCACCCCTCAGTGATCTTAATATTTTGTCCATTAAATGTACTTGCTCATTTAAATGGGAGTGTATTTAACCGCTAGACAGATGGTCTACAGTGCGCACAATTATAAAGCAAGGGTCTGTGCACATTGCCATATTCTGGGCTCCAGATTTCCTGCTTCCCTATACATTTTTGCAAGTGGTTTATTTTTCCATACAAAATACTAACACAGGTGGAGAAGCAGTCTGGAACTCATTTCTACTATCAGAGATCCAGAGCACAACCCTTCAGGCAACCTTCTTAATTTTCTGTTGAGGATTTTAACTACTTTGTACTTCAGATTTTTAGAGCATTTAAAAAACAATTCTGTAATTCTCTTTAGAACACTAGGATTTTAAATATTTGACAGAAGTTTCTGATAATGTTTACTGTATTGAGAAAACCCAGAAAAACCTTCTTAGCCCCACATCAGCAAAACTGAAGTGGTGAGCAGGCAGTGAGTAGTGTATTACAAATTAAAATGTCACAAGAAAATGTAGAAAATTAGGAAACACCAAAATGGAGGTTTGCATTACAAACTGACTACATTCACTGTGGGCCTGTCTCACCCCAGCACAGAGGAAGCTGTTGTTCACTCACTGATCAGTAATTAAGCATTTATCTGATCCAGGGAGGGCTCTCAGCCCATGATTATTTCTCATGCAAGATCCCGACTCCGGGTTAAATACAGATTTGTTATTTTTCTGACCAGACCGTTTATGCATTTGCTTTGTATGTGCCGTGGGGGACACTGGCCTGATAGTTTTAGTGTAGTTAGAAATATTAGTTGCTCATTGCTTTGCAAAACAAAATTCTGAATGTGATTTGAAAACCATAACATGGAAAATACTTTTTGTAAGCAATTAATAAAAGCCAGATTTAAATGTTGTGCTTAGCACTGTATGGAAATTCTGTAGCAAGGCAGAGGTTCAATTATATTAATAAAGTCAGAATTTATCTATTCTAGGATACCATTCTCTCCCTTCAGCAAAGCATTTCTAGCATAACTTAAATTCTCCTGCAAATAGTTGGCATTTTACCAAGATCTTCTGTGATTCAATAGCAGGAAGAGGAAACATCAAAACATTGAAATCCAATTGTCAGATCAAGGAGTGAACCTCTTGTAAAGGGCACAGGTCCCTCTCATTGTTTCCACTGACTCCTTTTGTTCATGTTAGGTCTTTCTCATCCCCTTCCCTCAGTGCAATTGCAGACTTACCACTGATTATCAAAACTTAGACATTCCAGTTGCCCCAAATAATCTCTGTGGACCTGAACTTTACTGACTTGCCTATGACTCATTATCTAAACCTACGTATGGAAATACAGATATATTGGGAATTTGCATGAGAGAAGTTTAAAAGAATGGGTAAGAGCAGAGGTGATAGTTTGGTTTGAAGGGATCTGGTGTCTTTGAGGGGAAATAATATTATTTTCTTTAAGGAGGAAGGGTCCGATTTTTTATTGTTCATCCTGTCCTTGCTGATCATTGTAGTCTCTTTCTCATGGCAGAGTCCCAAACCATTGGAAGGAAACTAATCCAGTCAGAAACGTGAATGAGAAGGGAAAAAGTAGGGCAAAGAATTCCTGACCTACATTTGCAGCCACTCAACTTCATAGAGAGAAATAACATTTTAGTATGCTAAAAGTGAATAAAAGTTGCTTTTCAGATATGCAGTGAATCATTTCTAGTACCTTATAAAGCATTATTTGGTTGACAATGTCTCTTAAAATATCTGTTTATGAAATGCATTGTTACTTCATGAAATTTACCATTTTGCACCATGAAAAACAACCCTTTTTCTCTGAAAAGAACAACAACACAGACTTAGCAGAAAAATCTTTAATGTCAAGAAATGGGCAAGATGTCAGTTTTATGCTGCATCAGAAAGACAGATATATGTATTTCACCATTTCTCCTATCCTATTTATGATTGTTGCAATCACAAATAATGTAGCTGATGTCTAGTATCTCCTTGGCCTGTCTGTATTGCTACATCTTGCTCCGAAGGTGCCAGCACTTTGTCATATAAATTTCTCTTCCTTGGGTTTTTATCTAGTATTTAACTCTCTGTTCTTCAGGGGTACAGGACAGTGACTCCATGGTCTGTAGTGCCTCCCTTTACAGAGCTTCAGCTGTGCAAAGGCCATACCCCAAAATACCTGACATTAACCTGGAGGATGTGTTTCTTAACAAAAAGATGGAATCACAGTTTTTTGCCTGTGTGTATTACAACTTAGATGGTACAATTCAGATGAGAAAACTGGACAGTGATGGTTTTTATTTTGGTGAGTGGCATGCCGTATCTTATAACACATCACAGTGCCGTCTCATATTCTCTAAAGGCACCTTCTGTATCTTGCTTTATAAAGAATTATTTCCAAATCAAGTAAAGGAAACTTTTAGCTAATTTTCATTAACTTATTTCCAGTTCACATGTTAATTTACCAACTATTATTTAGATTTGAAAAGAAAAAACGTATCACTGTGCAGTCAGGTCTTTGTAATGAATTTGTAAATGTTAAAAACAATACATCTGTCAATTTTTGGATAATGGATGGCCTGCTTGAAAACATGATTACACATGGAAGTTCCACAGTTGATTTGTGATCAGATCACGACTTCTTAGGAACCAATTTTTAAAGAAAGTTGATCTCTGCATGCATCTGTCTCTATCTTCCTATCTTCTATATTGTCTCCAAGTAGCTCTCTACTGACAGACCTCTGGACAATGTCCTATCAAATTATCATAGGCTGCTATTAGCAGTTTTTCAGTCCTATAGGAGGTACAGTATATGAATACTCTTTTGCTCTGCTAAACTATTAGCCTGCTGTCAAACTACTGAAGAATAAAACATTCTTTTTCTCTTGCAAAGCATTGTGCATATCTCAGCAGGGAGCTTTTCCACATTATGATCCTTGTATTTCATCTGAGTGCTAAATGCCTGAAACTGGTTATTGATAATGATCTAGTTTGAGTACTAAAATTTTTCAATATTTCCCCCTCTGTCTTTGATAAATATCATAACATTTGTGTAGTCATTTTGGTCTTGCATAAAAGTTATTGCACATCTTGAGAAGGTTTCCCCAAGGATTTGAAATGCCATTTCTCTTTTCTAAAAGACCCCCCATAAGATATCTCCTTTTTGGAATTTTCAGTCTGGAAGGCAGGTACTAGACCCAGGCAGTGAAAGAGCTTCTGTAAAATTTCTGTTTCATTACTGAACTTATCAGAGAAAGGGTTTCTATCACAAGTTGAAAATAATGATCTATTAGAGCATGAGAAGATAAATTCTTGAGTTCAGTTTGATAAATGTTCAGCTACTTGAGAAGAGCTGATTTTAAAACTAGGCAGAGATAGCATTGCAGAAGGATGAAATTAGCAAGAACGGCCGTATATCAGAGAGGTAACGCAGGTGGATTTGGCACGGGATCCTTCTGCACCAGTGAGGTGCATATCACCATGTTTGCTGAACTGCTGAATGGCCTGCTGCCTTCACCTCTGACTCACTGTTGAGATCCAAATCAAGCATGATGTAGGCAAACACAATTTCTGAGATGCTAGAGATAAGTTTTATGAGTTATATGGCCCACTGACTGTGTTAGATGAAGTACCCGTGGCAAGTGCATTTGGTCTTGAACCCCATTCTTTTTCTTGCATCCCTTGTAACATATTAATATCCACATTGGTCACACTAACCAGATGAATAAAACTGTTGCTTTGTGGTTTTTTTTTCTTTTTTCTTTTTTCCTCTTGAATCTATTACAGCTGTTTCTACGTGTATAGAAACAAGGAAACAAGTATTCACCAGAAAAGCAGTTGACTATTGCAGTCAACTGAGATAATACCCTAGTCCTAGCTATTCATTACAGTAAAAGTATTTTGATCTGTGCTTGACTTGCCAGCAGTGCCTGTACTTGACCTACAAAAAGATCTGTCAGGGACAAAATAACCCAGGCCCATTAGCAAATCCTATAATTATAGCCCTTTACAGTCTCATTATAACTGTCCCTGAGTCAACATGTTCCAATGTATCTCTCACTGGACATTCACAGTGACTCATTAGGGTTACACAGCATGAACACAAACACAAACAGCATTCTCACATCTCACCCTCCTTAGAGACAAGGCATGGACCAGAATCTGCTCAGCAGCTCATACAGTCACTCTAACGACCTTTACACAAACTTGGGCTGCAGCTCCAATAGCTCAGTGCTGGGTGTCAATTACACAACCTAGCCAAAAAACTGGGTAAATGCACCATCTGTTGATGGAGTTGGTGTTACTCCAGGCTGAGCACTCAGCTACTCTGGCTGTGCTGCCAACATCCAAACCTAATCAGTTTAAACTTAGCTCAAGACTGCCTCCATTTGATCACATTTTAAACATATCCTTGTCTGTGCTTTCAGACCTTGCTTCGTGTTTCTCTGTTGGGTGAAGGATTCTGCAGAAGTTTTGATTGTTTCTCTTTAAGTTATTCTAAATAATGTAATTGAGTTGCATCTTATTTGACAAACTAGATAGACCAGTTCATTCGTTTTCATAGTAAGTTAGAAACAGTCTCAAAAGCAAGACAGCTGAACCAATATTTAAATATTAATGGAAAAATAAGTTTTTGTCAGTGGTAAAAATTGTCAAATGTTGTGGGATTCTAGTACACGTTTTTCATTAGTTGGTGTTTTTCAGCTGAATGCCATCTTGCCAGAAAGTCATCTGTGACTCTGGCAGGTGAGAAGCCAACAGAAGAGCATGGAAATATTTCTCAGTCATCTTTCATATAGCTTTAACAACCAGAAGGAGAAGTTTTACTACTTAAACAGAGTTTTAATACAAACTTTTAATTAAACTTTGCTTAAACAATATTTTTTTCTGCTGGCTGTTAAGCCAATATTAGAGCAGGTTGGAAAGGAACATACATGTTCTTCCAGCAGGTTCTCACATTGATAGTGTACATTTGTAATGGCTCTGGGTCTCTTTTGTGCATTAGAAACTTCTCTGATTTACTATTTTGGTGACACTGAGTACCACAGCTGACAGTTCACGGAATTACCTGTACAGTAAAGCAATTGGTGATGCCCAGAAGAGACATGCAGGGAAGCCATTATAACTGTTATAATCTCCAGTGTGTTTCTTGCTGGTGCCACACAGCTTGGTCACTCTTGCAAACACTGGAGTGTCCAACAGGCACATGCTCCCTCCTGGGGCAAGCAGAAGGAATGCTTCAATCAGAGCAGGTTTCAAAAACAGCAGTGTTGAGAAGAATAGCACAAAATCTCCAGCACCTGACATGGTCATGGAATCACACAATGGTTTGTTTTGAAGGGTTGGAAGGGACCTTAAGTTTCATTGAGTTCCCTGCCTTGGGCAGGGACCTTCCACTAGACCAGGTTGGTCAGGGCCCCACCCAACTTGGCCTTGAACATTGTCAGGTATGGGACAGCCCCAGCTTCTCTGGACAACCTGTTCCTGTGCGTCACCATCCTCTAAGTACAGAATTTCTTCCTAAAGTCTAATCTAAATCTCTCATTTTTTAGTTTAAAGACATTCCTCCTCGCCCCATCACTTACCTGCCTGTGTGAAATGTTGCTCTCCCTCTGTTTTATTAATCCTGCTTTAGGTACTGTAAGGACACAATGAGGTGTTCCTTGAGCCTCTTCTCCTCCAGGCTGAAAAACTCCAGCTCTCTGAACCTCCCTGAGAATTCTTTACAGAAAGTGCAGCTGGCCTGGGGTGCATTGGGCAGGTGCTCTGTGGTGTTACGAATGCATCATGTTCCAACAAGAGGTTCTTTGTACCCTGAGACTTGGATACACCAGGTGTAACTGAAAAATGATTTAATGAAAGGTATTTCATGGACTGAAACAGTGTTCTGCCCTCACTGGGGAGTGTCAAACATACATTTGGCTTCAGGCTAG
Source organism: Pseudopodoces humilis (assembly GCF_049639895.1). Taxonomy (NCBI): domain Eukaryota; kingdom Metazoa; phylum Chordata; class Aves; order Passeriformes; family Paridae; genus Pseudopodoces; species Pseudopodoces humilis. The sequence continues at coordinate 21,677,930 of NC_142207.1, read as the reverse complement.
CAGATGCTGCAAAATAATCTGGATTACAGTTGCTGTAAGTGCCTCTTTTTTTTTTTTTTTTTTCTTTTGAAAGATGTCTCAGACAGCAGTACTGCACTGAAAGGGACCATGGAACATTTTTCTCTCTGTGTCCTCACTTGTCCCAGAGACAGCCTGGCCTTTTCCTTAGCTGATACTCCTAGAGGCCAAATCCAGCTGCCCTGGCAGCAGAAGCAAGACCACAGGTCACCATGTCTTGCCTTGCATAGTCTTGAAAAACCTAAAGGATATAACCTGACTTTTTGATTTTTTCTTATTAGGCTGACTTTACCTTAATATTAAACTGATAGTTTTTCAGAATTTATGTATTAATCCCCCCTTATTTCTTTCCATTAGTAGCCCCTGGAGACCTTTTCCTGTTCAGCATGTGTCAGTAGGGAAATAGCAGGTGCCTGAGTTTCCCTGAGATGAGTTTTCCTGGTGGAAAAGGAAGCACCAGTTGTGTTGCTAAAAGATTGCCTGGGCTGTCTTTTGAGGTTTTGAACAATTTCAGCTTTTGGGCTATTGTTGATTCTTTCAGAAGAGTAATTCAGAGTATTCACCATTTGGAAAATACATTGTGCTTCATATAATATACCTACAGTAAAAAAGTGGAAGAAGAGAGTCGAATCTAAGCAGAATCCTTAAAGAATACAAAACATTACAGGGCTGTTAGGAACTCAGTAATTCTGTGAAGTGAGTATGAGAATCATCCTTCTGCTTTTTAAATCAGTAGCTCTTCCTCACATATGCAAATAATTTTCCATGCATATAATGTAATTGAGGAGTATCTTTTCTTTTATTATATTATTATCAAACTACTTGTCTAAAAACATGTCTCTAGTTCTTCCCATTTCTTTTATGGAGAGATTAGGTTATGAAATGCATTATTTTTTGCATTCTAATTACAGTATCACTCTTCTGAAGCCCCCTAAATGCAATAATTTCAGTGAAATAAGCAGAAATTGTAGGGTTTTTTAAAACTTATTATCTTCCTTTTATACAAATCTTCAGTCAGTGACACAAAACTATTTCTAGAAAATTAGAAATTCTTGCAGTAATGGTTGAAAAGAGATAAGTTGTATTATTATTATCTGAAAAATAGAAAAACAGTGAGTGACTTGCCCTGGGTGACTAGCCAAAGACAGAGGTTTCACAGCAAAACCAGAAACAATTTTTGAGTCTCAAGGGGGCTGTATAAACATCTTAAACATTCTCTCTGCCAAATGATTATATCAGGAAAAAAAGTAGAAGACAAGCTGTATGTACTGCTATGAAAATGTTCAACATTTTTGTAATCTTGGAATGTTTTGTGAAGTTCAACATTTGTGAAATCTTCTTGGAGGTTTCATTTGTTCATGGCACGATCTGTTTCCATCAATGACCCAGAGCACAAGAAAATGTAGCAAGGCAAAACTACAACTGAACATTAATATTTGTTAATTTTATTTCTCTCCCTAGAACCAAACATTAGTTCTTACTAACTGTATATATCTCTCGTTTGTGAGCACTATCCCCCTCCCCTGTAAGTTTTCCCTGTAGCAAGTGACTGAACCACCCAGCCCCTCAAGAGAGCTCTGTGGTCTTGTATCAGCAGCAGTAAATCATGAGAGATGACACCTCTTGCTGAGGGCCTGAGCTGCAGCCTGATGAGATCAATAGGAATCTCAGTTACATATCCTCCTTTGCAGAATTCTCGCTCAAGGGTTAAGCACAACTCAAAGCACTTAAAGAAAGCTTTAACAACTGTAAGCAAGGCACAGTCATAGGTAAGTCCCTTGCTAAAGGAGGAAATTTCACTCCAAGGAGAATTTTCCTATACTATAACTCTTTCTAACTCAGGGGAAAACCCAAACCTGTTAGTGATTCCTAAACATTTGCATTCACACACGGGGAAAAATACAATGAATTTGGAATGAGCCATCTGAAATTATTTTCGAGCCCACTTGGCAAGCAAAGAGTGTTTTTTTCCCAAGGCACTTTATTGAAGGAAACATTCACTGGCCTTTTATCCTTTAAAGTCTGGTATTTACAAGGGAAGCTGCTGGCTGTCTAATTGCAGCTCACAAAAACATCACACAGTCTCATCTAATCTCTCTCAGTTGTTGCTATATTTAGTTTTCTTTGGGATAATTTACATATACCTGAACTGAATTCTAACTGAGTCTAGGGGAAAAAAAGAAATTAAAAAGACTGAAAAAATCCCTAATATAATTTGCATGCATTTTTTTCTAAGCAAAAGGAAAAGAAAATGCTTCCCAGTGGAGATACAAGGACACCCATCCCTACACTATATGGCAACAAATTAGATCTGGTGCCAGTGACACCTAAAACAAGTGATAACTTTCCTTCAGGACGGGCACTTTGATGATACTTTGAGTGGGAACAGCTCCCAGTCACACCAAAGCTATCCTACGTATGTAAAGGGCTTTAAGTCAGGATAGATGCATTTTGCAGACCTGCAGGATGTTCTGATCCATGTGAGGGTGGCACTCAGCTGGCCCCCACAAGCTCTCCCTGGTTCCTGCACCTTAGTAGCACCACATCTTGGTTTCTGTCTGGCTTTGGTCAGCAGGAAAGCCAAACTTGGGCTGTCCAGTGCCGAGAGCCAACGCTGTGAAAGAAAACTCACAGTGGGTAACTGGATAACACTTGCAAGAAACAGTCCTCAGTGGGTAAATGCAGGGATCAGTTCTCCTCTTCACTGGCAGTAGGGAATTACTTTTATTCACCAAGGTCACATTTTTGGCTCCATAAATGAAGAAAAGCCTTCTGGACTTGAATCTTTCTCTGTATAGATGGAAGATGATCACTATCACTATCTGAAACATTTTTCTGTCCTTACAGTTCTCAGTCTGGGGAAATATGCATGGTGGGAGAAGAGGGAGATGTGATGGCAGGGAAAGGATGGTTGTGGTATGTTCAGGGAGTACAAACCCTCTGGTGTCATCCTGTGGGGAAAATATTTCCCTCCATAAGAACATATCTGTGTGTGGCAAACTGGTGGGAAAGAGAATTTAAATTTTAAATTCCACTACGCAATCAAAAGACAGAAGAACAGAAATAGCAAGTGGAATCAAGAATCTGGCTTTTGCTCCATTTTGCAATAAAATACTTTACAGTAGAATCAACCAAGATGTAGATCAGAAGAATCTAACTGTGAGTGCTTTTTGCTTTCCACTTAATGTTCATTACTATTAATAACCTTTTGAAACTAGTCGATTTTCCCTGGGTATCACATTCAATGGACAGTTTCATTTGCAGAGTCAGCACATGTCAGTAATACATGAGGAATGCAGGTTAGAAAAAGTATTTTACAAAACACAGTGACATGCGCTTGCTTTTCCGTTCTGAATGTATGTTATCAGTTTGCTTCCTGGATGTCTGTGATATTTTCAGACTTTCTAACTATGCATTAAAAATCTAGACAGGCTGTGTGTCCTTTTGTCTTTCAGATGCTGATTTTTTTCTGGCAATCTTCATCTCATTATTATTTACTTACTTGTATTTCTTTAACAGTAAATTTGATTTATTTGCTAACAGAAATGAGGTGATGTATGGTTATAAAGCATAATAAATTGGGAGATTATATGCACTACATGTAGAATTACTATAGCACTTCTACTTCCTGTAAGTTCATCTTTGACCATGGTTGTTTCTGTAATTAACACTTTTAAAGATCCTAGTTTATTTGCATCTACTACTGCCATAAGGCAGCATTTAAAAGCAAGTTTTCTATTATTTTTTCCAATGCAATGTTGTGATGCATTGATGCTTCCCTGTGATAGCTATGAAAGTTACTATTCAGCATTTTGACAGTGTTCTATTTCATGATACTTCAGCTTCTACCTATACTTGTTTTATTTGCCTTCAACTCATTCCCCAATAACATACCTCCTAATTCCTTCAGCCACAGTTTCTGACCCACCAGCTACTTAAACTTTTTTTTATAAAGCCTAAACCTGAACTCTTACAATGGTCTCTAATGCCATACGTTGTTAAAGACCGTTTTCTCTGACAGCACCTGAAATGGAAGTACAAATGCTAAGTGTGTAGACTCTTCCTGAAGTACTTCCCTGAGATAATAGTTCCCTTACAGAACACTATGTTTCATAACTGCATTTTGAAATGATTTGGTAAACTTTCTCAGGAAATGCAGAAGGTCTAGAGCAGCTTTATTGCATAGGAGCTTAGTCTGGTGTCCGTAATAGGAGTTTCGATTTATGGGCAAAAATGCTCTTAATGACACATATGATTTCAGCATACACATTTGCTTTTGATTAAACTTTGTAACACATTGGTACACCCATGTAGAACTGACATTTGTCTTTATGAATCTCATGTAAAATGACACTTTGAGTCATGCATAAGGAATTTACAAGAAGAACATGACAAAACAACGTCCTTTTTGTGAATAGACCCCATATTGTAAGCTTTTATTGCTTTACCAGTAATACATAATTAAATATGTCTACAAAGTCTGGCTTTGATCCTGGGGCTTTCTTCCCTGGGTTTAAGCTAGATACAGTTCCTGTATCCACAATACGACTACGTAGTAGGTAGGGTTTATGCCCAGCCTGTACTTTTAAAATCAACTCTCTTGTGGATTCATTGTTCTCTAAACATAATCCCAAAGAACAGTTTAAAGCTACAATGACATTAAGATTTCAAGTCAAAAGGTCTAAAAAGAGATTAAGAGTGGAACATGATCACAGATGGATGGCACAGCACACAGCAGTAATTTGCAGTTACTAAAAGACAGTATGTCCCATGGAGAATGTCCCTGCACAGCCAGGCTGGGATACCTGCTCAGAACCACCAAAGCAGATTTCTCCCTCCATTTGCACCATGGCTGAAACTCATCCCCAGGCTAGTTGTGGAAAAGCTGAGCTGGGGTAAAATAATGTGGAATTTTGTAGAAATAGAGTAGAGGATTTATTGAAAATTAATTTGTTAGTGAATCTTCATCCCTTGCATGTCACTGCTTTGCCATATATGTTTTAAACTAAAAATTATTAATAGCTGACACTTATTTCTGTTTTAGCTTGTCCTCAGCAATCTTCGCTGGGAAATGATATGGGGCAAATAAGAACACTTTTGAGAGAAGGCAACTAAGTGTATTTTTTCACAGTGAGATATAGTTTGATTTTCAGAGGTATTCAGCATCTGGAATTCCCTTCATAAAACTTCTGAAGGAAATAAATATCTATTTTCTTGACAAAATTTAGTCTCCATTGCCTCTATTATATTTTGTTTCATAATATTTACATTCTAAGGCTTGCTGATTATTACTATTTGAGTCAGAATTCTTGAGTAATTAATGCCTCTTAGAAAATTTTGAGGTATCTGCATATGGAACCTGATCCTCACACATGCAATGATTGCATGTATTTTTGAAATATTTGGTCCAAATTCCCTGTTATGCAAATATTTATAGTAGGACAGGCAAGAGAGCAACCGGAAGAAAGGATTCAAATTCTGCCAAGGAGAATTTGTCTAAGTATTAGAACGTCTGAGAAATCCTGTCCCATACTTTCAAGGCTGTACTGTCTCACTTCTGACCTTAGAGACAGCCAGACTGTGTATGGCAAGGTGGGGAACAGGAAAGGTGGTGGAACCAAAACTGAATGAAAGAGACATTTGCATCACAACTGAGACATTTGCATCACAACTGAGACATCTGCATCATGACTGAGACATTTCTGTATCACTGCAGAGCTGTTTTTCTCAGCTCGTCAGATGGATGGGAAGAACCAGAGGCTTGGAAATTCAGAAGTACATCAGAGACAAACTGATGAGTGCTCATAGTGTGCTTTCTCTTCTGGGGAGAGTGGGAAAGCTCTTAATTAAGATCTCACACTCCTCAGAGCAGTAGCCTTCTTACAGAAAACCATTGCCAGCACGGCCTCTTTGTACTGCAGGAAATTCAAGAGTGTTTGACAAAATTAGTAAAACTTTCACTTGTTTTTATGTTCAGGGTTCAATGTTCAGTTTATATTCTTTGTTCAGAGCTGTTTTTTAATTTCCTCTGGAGAGACAACCTGTGGCATCAGCTCTATTGGTTTATGGCAAAAGCTAGAGCCTAAAATGGTGCTGAAGGCTAATCTTGAGGGCAGAAGAGGGAAAAACAAACGAACAAGTGAAAATTATTTCATGACTCCAGGAAAACACCTGAATTTTGCAATTACAGTCATCAAACTCTCTGCACGTGAGTTTTAGTCTTAATTTTCCTTATTGCAAATAGTTCTTTATAGAGCTAATGTTTCCCACACCTCCTAGAAGATGGCACTGTCCTTTGTCCCTGATACTCAGACTTACACTGTTCACACCCAATTGTCCTGTATCTGCCTTTGACCAATGTTTGAAAATTTTAACAGTAACATTTAAGCTCTTGTATTACTAAAAAATATGTTGCTTTCTTTAAAATAGAAAAATAAACCTCAATCTTCAATTCTATTGTCAGAGAAACAAGACTAGCAGAGTTGTCCTCAAATTAGGCATGTGCTTTCCTCCAATTTGACCAGTAAATATGCCTCTTATTTCACACATCCTGAGTGGCAATGTGCAAGGGCTTAGTAAATAATTTCTCTAGAGACCTATGGGCAGTGAACACGATCCACCTTCACATGGCAGACCTGCTTGCTGTACTGCACCAGTGGGTTTTCAGAGGTGCTTTGAATAAACCTTCCCCTTTTGCAATTGCTTCTAGCTGTAACTGTGAATCATGTGGATGCAGCCATGGGACTGCGACCTGAGACACTTGAATTTCCAAGCTCCCAGGTTTTGTGCAAACAGTACAGGACAGGAAGGATGAGGGTATAGGAATGCCTGTGGAGGACTTTTTGTGTGAGAGGAAAAGATTGAAAGCGATTCCAAGAAGATTGCCTTCAAAAAAAAATATCTGAAATCTTCATGTTTTCTCTCAGATGGTGTCCTGGTAACCTATTCAGATTAAAATGCTCAGTTTTTGCCCTTTACTGTTTTCTTTGCCATCTATAACAGATCTTCCAGGAACAGTCAGAGCAACACACTATTGCACGCACTGCTCCCTCCTGACTGCATTTCTATGCTTATTCTGTTTTATTTTTGCTTCTTTTTATTTGACTTGCAGTGCTTTTAACGTTTTAAAATCCTCTAAACAGGGATTACCTATTTATCACTCTTGATGAACAAAATCCCTTTTATTATTGGTATAATGGAGAAATAGCATCACCTTAAAATTTTTGATGTTATAAGAGAAACAGTACAAGACCTGTGACCATTCAATTTTTAACAAATCCTCTTTACACAGTTTCTTAATTCTATAGGAAGCTGCACTTGGAGTTATTCCCTCTAATTCCCCAAGCAAGCAGAATGTGTGTTGTAATATCACTTTTTTTTTCAGTGTGTATCTTCCTTTTCTAGTGTATTTCTTCAGTTTTACTTGGCTTGTATTCAAAAATGTTCTGATTTTAGCTTCTTTCTTTAAATCATTACAGTCCCTACTGTATTGATAAACTGGTCAAGTCCTATGAACACTGCAGCAGTCTTTAGATCAGGCATTTCTTTTGCTAGGTGAATATTTTTAGGTGAGTATTTCCTAGAGTCCAAGGGACCCTGAGCTACTTACACCCCTCCTTTATTTAATTTGTGGAATTATCTGTCTCTGTCATCACATTTTCCCCTTGGAGTTTAGGCACCATTGACACAAGTACTTTTTCTTTACTTTCCTTTTTCCTCATTTCATAGACATTGTAGTTTTTCATAACTCTTGGTTCTCAGGTTTTATGAGAAGGAGGCAGGATGCTGAAAGTTGACAATGAATTTAGGGCTGAATTCTAATATGTCTTTATATGTAGGTCTTTTGTTACTATTACTTTTCATTGAAGATATGTTTCCTCTTCTTAACATCTTACTATATTATGTACATAGAGTGGCCATGAAAAAAAAAGAAAGTAATAGATTAAAATTTGCCTGGGAACAGGAAAAACAATGGACTATACAACAGAGACATATTATGTAGTGAAAAGTACAAGATTTAACACTAGTAGTATAAAAGAAGCTGCACATAAAGTTGTCTCCTTCCTTATAGAAATATGAGTCTACAAGCAGTGTGTGTGACATCTTGACAGTAGCAGTTGAAGCACATGTACAAAGCATGAAGGCTAAAACATTTCCAGAAAGACCATGGATTTCCCAGAGGACAATTTTTGTTGCACTAATGGCTGGCACTTAAAATTAAGGACAGTTTAAGAAATATGGATAAAAACACTAATTAGTTATTTCATTAGGAATATTTGTTTTGTAAAGATTGCAAACATACCTGTCATTCATCCTAGATAACTCACACTGAAACTAATAGCTAAGCCTTGATTTGGTATTTTTTAATAGAATAAGAAAAAAATAACTTTTCAGCTTAATCTGAGTGTGGCTATTTCAAAGAGTGTCAGTATTTGCAAACTCAGAAAAAAAAGACCTTTTCATTAATCCATCCTTTTGGAAACAGTCACACTAACCCACAACCACATACAAATACAAAAATCCTAATGGGACTATTTTCTTACTAAGCCTGTAACAGTTTACATTCACCTAATGGCCTGGGGTTATAAGCAAACTACTCAATTAGAGAATTTAGGCTGGTTGCCCACATATTTTAGAGCAAATTATCCCTTCTCAAATGCAGAACCCCCTATATAAAACGCCTAAACAGTATTTCCTGTTAAAAAAGCAAAAATACTATTCCCTAAATTCCCACCTTGAGTCTACCAAGTATTTCTCTTTATGCTAGTGTAGCCATTTTATGGAGAAATATTTGTTTTTGCCTCACATACCTCAATCTAGACCCTTTTGTTGGAATGTTTTTAAGCTATCAAGCAGCTAAAAAATGCTAATACGACTTGTTTTTTTCTTCTCAGATTAAAATTTTTAAGAGCAAATTCCCACTCTCCTTATTGGTGATACTGAAACACAGAGGTCTTCTGAAGGCCTGGCATTTTGAAGCTTCCAGGATAAGATTTCCCTTTTCTAAGGGAATTCTGAATTTGAATTATTTTTTAGCAATTACTATTTCTTCTACTTCTTTTTTAATTTAAAAGAGAGGTTGATGCTTTTAACCTATAAACACCCATTAAAAGTTCCTCACCCTATTATGCCAAACTGCTGCTCTTAATTGTATGCAGCTGGGTGGATCACTGACTTCGCATGTCAAAGACAAAGATTTAAAAAGTACAATTAATGAGATATCAACTCCTTATAACATACCCGTTTCTGACATGTGGGTAAGTGGTTTTCCCCATGTGCTGGGAATTAAAGTGTCCCTTGTAGTGTCTGACCAGAGCAGGGCAAGACCAGCTCAGGCCCAAAGTGGGTGACCAGTGTCATGAGTCTGGTTTTGGCACCAGTCTGGTTTTGAGGCTGTGGATGAAGGGGTTCCAACCTCTTTTAATCCTATTGTTCCATGTGTTCTCATAGTTAACCAAAATTACTTTCTGGGAGATGTAATATGAGCTGAAGGAACTGTTGGGTGGTGGACGTGTAAGTAGATGAGACACAGACCTTTCTGGAAATGAAAATAGTTTATATATGTGCCATGAGTGCTGTCACAATTATGAGCACTAGTGAAGTGCCCTTTCTCTTGCTGGAGATCTGGGATAAAGAATGAGGGTGGCAGCTCTTACTCCAGGATCTCTCAGAAACTTAGAAAGGCTTGTTCTGTGATTCCTATCCAGAGAGAAGCCCTGTGTTCTACCACAGAGGTTGTAGATGTCCTCGCACAAAATTCTGCTGAAGTCAAAGAGCACTCTTCAGCTCATCTGAAGACAACATTTAGATCAAAATGTGAAAATGTATGCAGTGTGATGCAAGTTAATAACTACAAAACCTTTCAATAAAGCAGTGAGATCGTGAGGAAAGTTCTGAATGTCCAAAGATGACTTTAGAGCAGAGGAGTCTTCCATTTTTGACACATTGAACATTTTCATCTCTAAGTGCCTTCATTTAATGCTTCAAATAGTTTACTCCTAAAAGTCAGAATCCCTGGAATTTCTTCATTATGACACCTAACACAAGCTGTTGCTTTGGAAGGCATGTGCATTACAAAATTAGATGGATGGGATGATCTCCTGGACCAATGCACAGTTCAGATAAAGCAGCAGCAAAGGTAAAAGCATGTGCCATCCTTCAACTCTGTTAGGCTTCAAACACTGTGAGGGGCAAGAGTTGAAAGACTAGATTAAAACCGTCAAATAGTTAAGAAGATGTGTATGTTGGAATAATCATGTTTCAGTCCTGCCTTAGGGGAGGACCCCTACTACTGTGTAGAGCCATAACAAGTTCTGGGGAAGTATGCAGATAAAATATCCCACTATGACTGATTAAAGATTAGGGTGCAATTTCATACAACCCTCAAGGAATAGAGAAAGCATAATTTCTGAATTGAGGAAAGCATGGGTTAAAGAACAAATGATGATTCCAGTGTAATAAAACACTTACATACAGTGGGAAAAAAAGAATAATTATAGCTATATAGAAATTATTATGTAGCATCAATATTATAGAGATACATAAATTAATTAACTTATTAATACATATACTTTTTCTGCTGAAGAAGTGTCTTCAGGAGAGTTTTAAAATCAGTAAGCTGCAGGTGGCTATTCCATGAGCAGGCTGTGCCTTTTCTTAGGGAAATCAACAACAGCTATAGAAGTAGGGAATCACTTACTCAAGAAAACTCTTAGTATTGCCAGAAAAACAATAGGAAAATACACTTCATTTTCTCTAATGGGCTCATTAAGCAGGATTTATTCTATTAAGATAGAATTTCCTCACTAAGAATACAGTGAATTATTTACAAAGCTAAGATTATTTTCAAAGGAATATGCAAGTATTTCAGGACTCAGGATCAGACCAGAAATTCTGGAGCAAACTGGGTAAAACCAAAATGCCCAATCTATCCGTGTGATAGAATTTGATTAAGTTTTACTGGCTTTTTACTACAATTTCCAATTTGATAGGCTCTACTAAAGCTAAAATTGAACTTCATATACAAAGCTTATGTGGTTATGTTTGTTATTAGCATTGTCTTCCCCGGAGATATTTGGATTTTGTTTAACTGAAAAATAAACAAGTTAAATGCCGAATTGGCTGGCTAAGACAGTTATATGATGTGGTCTTTTCCTTTCATTATAAAGATTGTGAGTTTTGGGATTCATGTTTAGGAGTTTGTGGTTACTTTACTTTAAATCTAATACCATGGACATATAATGTTTTTGTTCAATGTTCTGCTTTTTTCATATAAAGTTCTGTGTCCTGGCCAATTTATGGCCAGACTTATCTAATAAACAACTTTGTAGGAATGCATTTATAGATTGTTAGAAATATGTGTGGTGCCTGCACTTTTCTCAGCAATAATAATGTAATGATTTATTTTGACTGTTAATTTTAAGCTATATTATATCAAAAAGCGAAAATAATTTACATACCTCAGAAGCTATTTGCCTAAAAATTGGGAAAAAATACAAAGATGCACACGTCAAGATAAAAAAAAATACCTAGCAACTACGAATAGATTCCTCTGCTCTTGACTAATAAACCCCCTTGATTTTCAAAGGTTAGACAATTAGAGCTTGCTGAAAATCAGATCCCTAGCAGTATCCCACCTGTGAGATCCCATCTCTTCTGAAAGTGTTCTTGATAAATCAAAGAGTAAGCAAAGGATTCAAATAGGAAAGCCTATTATTTGTCAATGTGTATATCAGAGAGGTATAATTTACTACATTATAAAATAGGAGAGGGATAATTGTGCCATGGAAGCTCCCAGGAATCCTAGGATCTCATTTGCTAGCCATAGGTCATTCAAGCATGAAAAAACAGAGACAGCACCAAACTGTACATATCTTATATACAGAGAAAGAAGCAAAAAAACCTTCCATCAAGAAGACATCAATAAGACAATACTACTTAATTATCAATGTGCCAAATATAGTTATTTTTCACAGGTCTTCTCAGTGTACTATGGTGTTAGACTGTGAAAATGAAGGGAGCTTGTGATGGTTTGAAGAACAAGTTGCTAAAATAGGCAGCTAACAATGAGAGTAACTAAGTTTTAGCACCTATCTGTCTTAAAGTGAAGATAATTAAATGAATGTGTAAAATTACTATTCCTCACAAAGAATTTAAGGCACTGACAAACATAAAATGTATTACAGCATTTTTTTTCCGATTTTCTGGCATGAAAGAACTGATCTAGTATTAATAAATATATATCACTTAATAAAATAACCCAGAGCTAACAAAAATATATATTTTGCCCTAAAACAAAAGTCCTAGACTTCACTACATGCTATTTGCATTTTGTAGTAACTCCCTTTATTCTCAACACAACTCAAATTGATGTGCTGCTTCTGCTGGAAAAATCAGCCTTTTCTAATGCATTTTATTCTGGTTTACTTTGCCTAAACCCCTAAAGTTTTATTCCAAATTCTTCTCTTTTCCCATGTCTCATCTGCATTTTACCTTTGACTCATTACACCTTTGTTATTGGCCTTCCTTTTCATTGGTTGATTATGGGTCTGTTTACAACTGGAATGTGGAGAGTACCCTGAAAATGTGCAATGAAACCCCAACACACACTGCTCTGAAATGCCAGTTCCCAGGAGTGTTTTTAAAATTCAAGACACATTAATTTTATCTAAGCACCTCTATGTAGTCAAAGGAGGCTTGCAATGATTTTGAATCCTATAATTTGAAGTTACTGGAGTGATTACAGTAGAAGTTTTGCTTTTTGTCCAACTTCTAAATGCATTTCATGAAATAAATTTCTTTCGAGAAAGGGAATATTTTGGACATCCTTCTAATGAAATTAATTCAAGTTCTGTTTCAGACATTTATTAGTATGACATACCATGAGAAAATAATTTTGCCCTGGAGTTTTGCATGTGATGGGACTGTAATTTCAGATCTTATACTATCAAAACTTGAAGAACTAATAGTTGTAGCAAAGGATACTCAGTAGCTGCAATGTGTTCAAAAATTCCGAACACTTGCAGATTTCACATCCTTTGAAAAGTTATTTGAAAATCACGTGTGAAAAGACTAGCAGAGTTTATACCATTAAACATGAACACAAAGCAACTGTTCATTGTCCTGCAGCTTGCAAGATATAGATTTGCTTTCAAGGGGAGCCCTAATATTTGTCATCTTTAACTGAATGAAATCACAGATACTTTTACATGTGGATCTTATTATAAGAATTGGTTTATAAGCCTGCTATTTAACATGATTATATGAATTACGAACTGTGATTTTATTTCTTTTATAATCTCTGTAGAGCTTGCCATTACTTTTACATGTCTGTGTCTGGCATTATGCACCTTTGAAATTGTGCCAGAAATATTTATTGTCCTATTTCTGGCATTCTGGGACTCTTGGTTCCGTTTGGTTTCCAACCAGAACAAGGCTTGTTACCAGATCCAGATTGTTTTACTGAAAACAATTTTATATGTAAATTTAATACTTCATTAAAGTAAGCTCTTGTAACAATCAGGAGAATGTATGAAATGCATCCAATGTAGGTAATGTTCTATCTACCATTTGAGCAGTTATCAAGAGCAAAATATATGTACTAATTATAACTTTCCTTCTCATTGCCTGTCTCCTCCAGCTTGACTAATAAGAAAGCATTAAAATGCAGTCAGGTTGAGCAGAAATGGGACACTCTTCCTGCACTTGTCTGTGCTCTACACACACACACACATTGCCCTGGAAGGAAGGCTTGCTGCGGTAACAACAGCACATTCCCATTCACCCCTTGAATCACATTTACTTGGTTCCAAATTCCATTATTCTTAATCAAGTAAAAATCTTTTTAAGGTCAACAGAAGTTTTATTCAAATTACTTCATAATTTGGCCCTCATTTTGTTGGGGTAGTTTCAACTTCGCCCAGTAGGCACAACCATATTAAAAAGGCTTTTGGAAAGTATTCTTTATTTCATTTAGCTTCGAGGAAATAGATGTTAATAAAATTTAAGGATGTACTTACATGTTTATTAAATAGGAGGAATCTTGTTGGATCAGAACTCTAATTTGTTTAAAGAGCAAACTTCTCCAGGAAGCAAAAATGTAACTGACTTAGGTATTAGTCCAGCTCAAACACTTTTAGCAAAAATAATCACACTTTCATTTGGAAACTAGGTAAAATTGATTTAGTAGTTTGTTTGTTGGTTTTTTTTTTAACAGAACAGTGAGTTATTGTTTATATAGGAATTTTTATAACTCTAAACATAAATTACTCATTATAGCCATTAAAGGGTCAGAAGCTTGAAGTCACGCCCATCATGGAAAGGGAGGTACTTACATGTATATAATAACTGCTTCTAAAATTTTGTACATGATCTGAAGCATGACTTTTCTCAGGCAGAGGCAAAACCATATGTCTGCTTCTCATGTGACAATTTCACACTAGGCTTCTTCTGTTTGGTCATGAGATCTTAATGGAAGAACACATTCATTTCAGTATTTTATAAGAAATTACTTGCCTAATTCATTGTGCCACAAAAATATTCCAAAGTTTAAAGATATTCCTAAACATACTGTCAGAGATGTATAGTAATCAAATCAAGAAGAGTATCTCAGTTCTAATTTAAATCTGTAGAATTTGTACTTTAAAAAATCTACTTTTATCCTGACTGCCTTCCAAGTATATAAAAGGGTATCAATCAAGAGGTTTAATACACAAAATATATATATTTAATTAATCAATTAATTAATTAAATGCTTTTAAATGTTTACATTTGTGACAGAGCAATAATCAGTAAAATAACCATAGAAAAAATAATAGCAACAATTGTAATAATAACTTACTACGTAGTTATTAATTGTTATGTAACAATACCAAAAAGTAACAGCAACAGTAAAAGTTGCCATGGCAATAACAAAAGTAAGTAGAATTAATAATAGCAATATTATTAACCAAAGGCAAAGATCTTAATCACAACAAGAATACTTTATGGAGTGGAAAAGTTGATCTTGACTTTTTCTGATGACTCTATGCAACTCCTAAGCGATTTTTATAAGAGCCTTTCCTGATATTACACCTTTTGACCTGTTGGATTATATATTTCTTTTTGAGGTAATAATTCTTTGGCAAGAGTCAGATGCAAAGGACTTAACGAAAGTGATGGAGCATCCAAATGCCCTACGTGATGAAATACCAAAAGGCTCAGGGAACTGGAAGCAACGGTAAGAATACAGACATCTGAATATTCAAAATACTACAGTTGGATCAGAACATCAAAAGAAGCATATACTATTACACAGGAAAAATTAAATCAAAATCAGGATATCTTTCCCAGTGCTGTTGTTGTAGAATACATTTTTAAAGCACATTTTGGCAAAATATGTCACTGAAGTCACCCCAGCTTAAGAGTTCCACTTTTTTTGTATGCTCTGAAATAATTTGAGTGTCAAAAATTAAACACAATGTACTTGGTTAATCCAATTTTAAGCTTTCTTGCATCTACCAATTTATATCTGCCTTCAGGCCTCAACTCCTTCCAGCTCAGCAATTCCCTCTACGAGGGCTCTATCTGTCCCTTGTAACATAAACAATTTTCTCCTGCTCTTTTCACAGTCCCAATCCTAACTGGAACTTGCAACAAAACAAGACAAGAATATAGTTTGGAGTCATTGTAATCAGTCACATCAGTTAAGAGCTAAGTAGAGGACATTTTACTACAGGTAGGTCCACACATATGTATGAATTGCATACGTATTTCCTTGCATTGGTAAAAAAGAATTTCTTCCTATATTGCTTTTCCAAATATATTATAAATAAAATATACACAAACACAATTATATTTTTTCAAAAGCTCAATTACATAGGACATTCAAAAATGCGTGCCAGTTACTATGCCTTTGAGTCTATGAAATACAAGCAAGCACTCCTTCTGTGTGTTTGAGAATCAGAGAAAACAGATTCCAGACCTTGAGACATGTGGTCCATTGTTGATCAGATTAAATTTTGGTGTCCATTAACACAACTGGCTGTGGTACCTTCCACTGAGGATGGGATGTCAGGATGCTGCAGCCACCCAAACCTGGCACCACCTTTATTCCACCAGTGGTGGTAGAGTGGCTTTGCAGCTGGAGAGCAGAGCTGAGGAAAGCCTGGATTGTGTCCCTAACAGCTTGGGCTTGCTTTAATCACTGAGGTGCCCAGAGGGCATGAGGAAGTGGCCTGGAGTGAAGCTGTGCTCTTGAGGAGTCCCCTGTGGTGTACAGCAATGAGCACAGAACGGCCAAGGCAGACCAAGCAGCTGGGGCACAGTACCCCAGTTTCAGCCTGAGCAATGTGATGTACAGCAGCACCTAATTCCCAGTAACTGGGACATGAAAAAATGGTGAGATGGCACAGACTATTGTCATAGTGATACAGGTAGTGAAATTCGTGAGCTTCAGGCTATATACATACCTCCATTTGCTGCAATCAGATCTCCATTTACAGTGTAAACAAAGGTTCTGTTTCCCCATCTAAAATTCCCCAGTATCCACATGGCCTCACCAGCCAGAGAAGTCCAGAAGGGTTAATTTTAAATAAAAAACCTCGAGTAAACACAATTTGGCAACACTAAGTAAGATCTCTTAACCGGACAGCATTTTCCAAATGATGTACAGACCCATGCACCTATTTAGAAAAATAAATTGGACTACTAGGCTACATATATTGATAAAATATAGGAATGTTACAAATGTTACCATGGAAAAACTCTTCTCAATAGCAGTTTTAGGGTTTCTTTTTTAAAAGAAACTTATTGTTTGATTTTTAAAATAAGTTGATTGTTCAGAGTTCTGCATATAGAACAGCTAAATGCTGCCTATTTCCTAACTGCTGAGGAAAATTCTGAAGATGTACTCTGCTGCTAGAGCAGTTATGCAAAATCAGGTTAAACACTAATCCCACTGATAATGAAGGATTTTGAAGGGAATCTATTTAAGAGTTTTAAATACTCTGTAGGGGGCAGTTTTGAACCAGATTAATGAAAATTTTAAGCTGGCTGATTCAAAGTTATGTTTTTACACTCAGTTTTATTATCCTCAGCAGCTACATGGGCATAATTTCTTTTTTTTTTAGGTAGATTTTGGTGCTTAAGCAAACAGGGAGCTGCATGCTATTTTATAACATCACCCAGCTGAGGGGCTTATCTGCATGTAAGGTTCAGTAATGGTAGCTAACAATACTTTTTTAAACTACCAGTTACAGAGATCCATAACTGAATAGCAATGTGTAGAACTTCATGGCAAAGGCCTGCATAAAAACCAGCTCTGCAAAAGGCCCCAAGGACAGAAGTGGAGTTTGGGATGTCCTTCACAATTCTGGTTCAGCACTGAACCAGGAATCAATTTTGTTGTGACTTGAAAGTATTTATGATATTTCTGGAAAAAAAAGAAAAAAAAAATGCAGCAGATTCTTGGAGAAACTAATATTGCCTGCAGCATTTTCAAATGCCTTTAAACTTGGTATCTTCATTATTTGCAGTTATTTTAAGTGGATATGATGCTGGACCATGGAAAAAAGATATCAGTAAACTTCAATGCATTAGCTTAAAAATGAAGAGTTAAATTGGCCTCTCTCCAGCAACATCCCACTTTGAAGTATCAAAGTCAGAAGTGGACTATTGATCTGAAACAAAAAAGAAACATATCCTCTCAGTAAAATGATAGTCATTGTTACAGGGATTTAAGTAGAAGTGGCTCTAGAGTGCAACATGAAGAGTAGGAGAGGCTCAGTCACTGAGTCTTTTTTTCCACTTGGAAAGGAAGGAACAGACTAGGCCTCAGTGAGAAAAATGAAGTTGTATATGTAAGTGACCTCCATAATTGATAGCAGAGTATTTCCAGTAGAGTCAGTGGCTCTCCATTGACCACCATTATTTTGATTTGAATTAAGTGTCTTGAAGCCAGTTCTAAACCATGATTCACAGCTAAAGTTACTACATATCTGATAGTGTAATCATGTAGAGCACCAAGATTCACACTGAACACTGGTGTGAGCTAAAAGGATCAACATCCCAAAGTCCAGACTAAGAATGAATGCTTGCAGATGATCAGACTCAGCAGCTCTACGCTTAAAGCTTGAGGCTGATTATGCTGCCCGGACAGGTGGTGGAATATCTTTTTTGTCCTCTCCTGGCCTAAAAGCTTTGCCTGTTCTTTTTGAGTTCATGTACAGGGTCTGGCTGGGGTGAAGTAATTTTCTTCACAGCAGCCCATATGCTGCTGTGTTTTGTACTCTGTGACTAGAACAGCACTTCTGACACAGCAACACTTTGGCCATTGCAGAACAGGACTTGCACAGCACCGAGGCTTTACCTTCTCTCATGCATTGCTCCCTTGGAGAGTAGGCTGGGTGTAGGCAAGAATTTGGGGAAGGGAAACAGAAAAGGGGATATTCCATATCACATAACGTCATACTCAGCAATAAAACTAGAATTTCAGAATAAGAAGGTGTGTGGGGTTGGTTGTTCTCCAGAATCATCAGTTGCTGGAAGACCTGCTGGGCATCAGTCTGCTTGTCGGAGGTGGTTAGTTATGTCCCTTGCATCACTTTTTTTTTTTTTTTCTTTCATTCACTTATTAAACTTTCCTTTACCACAACCTACGAACTCTGACTTTTCCTAGTGTCTCCCCTGTCTTCCTGAGGGGGAAGGAACTGGAGGTTGTATGGGCGTTTACCTCCTAACCAGGGTCAACCTACCAAAACTGGAAAACCCCCAACATTTATAGGCTGTATTGTGATGCACTGTTACATACAAATTCAACAATTCTGGGACAGCTGAAGATGTACAGCCTTCACATAGGAATTTTTGCTACAAGGCACTTTGAAGGACTTTCTTCCACATCTATGCACGTGCACTTGTGTACTGTAGTGGTAAAACTTCTGAACAAGGCATGTCAGAACGATAGTGCAGAGAAAGTATTTATTCTCTTTTCCTGTGTCCTCTCGGCATGAGGCAAGGGATGGGTGTCAGCGAAGTAAGAAAGCTGATAGAGGACACAGTTATTACAGTAATGGGACTTAAATTCAGAGTTCTGCTTCTCTCCAAAAATATTCAACACATGCCGAGAGGAACGAAGGGCACGGTGAGAGCAGCCCTCAGCTGTGCCCCTCGGGGGACTCCGCGCCTGCCCGCAGAACAGACGGCCGGCACGGCGGCTCTTTGTCAGCACCGCTTCACTGGCTGAACACCAAGTGTCAGAAGGCCTGCACACCTCCACATGACAGTTTGACTCTCACGTTCCTCGGATTTTGCATTAAAACACCTTGACTTTTTGTAGCAGGGATCAGCGAGAGCCGCAGGAAGACGGGCTTGGCGTCCCCGGCCCCGCCGGCGGTGAGCGCCTTCCGACACCCGCTCGCTTCCATTTGGCACAGCCGCTCGGGACACCGCCCGGGCCGGGCCGCGAGGCGACGGGCAGATGACGGCACGGTTCGGTACGGCCGGGAGAGGTACGGCCGGGTACGGGCAGGTACGGCCCTGTATGGAGCGGAGCAGAACGCACCCCACACCCCCCAAAGCCCCCGTACACCACCGCCGCCCGCCCGCAGCGTAGCGCAGCGCAGCGCGGCCCGGCCCGGCCCCGCCCCGCTCCGCTCCAGCGCGCCCCGCGGCAGCGAGGCGCTGATTGGCTGCTGCACCCGCGCGGGGCCTGCTGGGAGCAGCGCCCGGGCCGCGCGCTCCTCCTGCGGCGGCGTTGGCGGCGGGCGGGATGCGCGGCCCGGCCCGCGGCAGGTACGTGATGGCGGGGGATGCGCGGCCCGGCCCGGCCCCGCCCCGAGCGCCTCCCCGGTGGGAGACGGGCGCGGGGCGGCGGGAGAGGGGCGCCCGGCGCTCCCGATAACAGCGCTCAGGTACCGGCCCCGGGGCACTAAGCGGGGCGGCAAGTGCTCCTTCCCCATTTCCCTCCTCGTCGCGGGGCAGCGGGGCGGGGTGGGCCGTGGTGCGGCCTTGGAGGAGGAAGCCTCCGGCTGCGGGAGGGGCGGCGGGCGCCGTGCCCGGAAGCGGGGGAGCGGCGGCGCCGTGCGGCTGTCCCGGCTGGCGGCCCGGGGAGCCGGGGGCTCCGCTGACCTCTGCCAACGCCCTGCCGGGCCCCGGCGCTGGCGGCCCCTCGCGCTGGCTGCGAGGGGTTGGGTTTCAAAAAAGAGCGCCTGACCCACCCGCCTGTCGCTCCGTCGCTGTGCAGCCCGTGTGGGAGCCAGTTTGCCTTTTTAATTAAGGCTCTACAAAGCGTAGGACCTCTGTGGGATGCTTCCAGACGGAAACAGCCGAAAATGAAGTTTAAATGGGAAAAAAGTTTAGTATTTTGTTGTTTCTGAGGCGTCCTAGGACAGGCCAGCAGTAAGCGGTGGGTGATGCTCCTGGTTTGGTTTCGCTTGTTTCATTGTCCACGGCACTCAGCTGGAAAAACTTTTCATGGTCCCATGAAGACCTGTGAGGTCAGTGAATTCTGAGCGCACTGTGAGCAGAACTGGAGATTCAATGTGAGAAGCAGAATTTGTGTTCTTTATAATAATAAATACCTAAAAATAATTGCATAGAGTGGAATCACTAAGTATGCAAAAAAGACTTATTTCAAAAGCATTGCCCGTTGCTATAGGGGAGAGGTCTGTATGTCTGTATGCAAGGCCTTGATTACAAGTTTCTAACTTTTTTTTTTCTTGTAATATTTCTTCTCTTGATGTTATTCAGTCTTGAATTTCAGCATGTCTGTTATTAAAATTGACTTGGGAGACTGAGTTTTTGGAGAACTTTTAATTTTTAAAACATTAACGACCCTGAAGAAATTTGAGACTGACTTGATAAAAGTGTAATGAGATCATGAAGCTATTTTCTCCACCTGGTTGGATGGGCATGGATGACTTAGTGGATTTATTCCTTTTTCAAAGGAGAAGCTTTTTCTGCTCTAGTCTCTTAGTCTGGAACTTCTGCTTTTTAATAAATAATTTAAATGTTTAGGGACTAGCGGAGCTGCTATAAATATTTTTTTGAGAGAGTCAGGTAATAAAATTGGCAGTAGTGTTTTCTTAAGCTTCTCTGTTTGGTGTTTTAATGCTTCTTTTGTCAGTTTTAAGCTTAGGACATGTTGCAGCTATCTTACTCGTGTATTACATCAGTGATAACCTGTGTGGAAATAAGTCCAACTGCACTACTGCTTAGTCAGTGAAATGCACAGCTCTGTGCTAGAGTGCAGTCTTCAGGAGGGAAAAGTCTTATGCAATAATTTATTGGTTAGAGCACGGGAAAGAAGCAACTTGTGGATGATCTTTGCCATGAATGGTAGGATATTAGTGGTAGGTACATGGAGTGGTGAGGAAGGAGGAAAGGTTGAAGCAGCTGAAGACAATTTGTGTTGTCATGTCAAGAAGAGAGAAGAAGGAAGATGTCAGAGGCACTCCATAGCAATTATAGAAAATGTTCCATCTCCTCACTGAGGATTCAGTGACTAAACTGTAAATGTGAATCTAGTGGCCCTAATATCTTAATACCTCTTTGGGGGAAAGGGTTTTGGTAGTATTAGGGACTTGCAGAGCAGCCTCTGTAAAGCCTGTCATCATCATAGTTCCTGTAAAATCACATGCATAATGACACTTGTTGAACCTGTTTCTCTTCCAAGCATTTGCCAGATTTAAAAACACTTGTGTAGCAATAGCACTGTGGATGTGTTATTGATATAAGTCAGAGTCACCAATAGGTCATGGATAATTTGTTCCCAAAAGATCCTCTAACACTTCTAGCAGAGCGGTTCTCAGGCTATGGTTTGAAGGCAAATGGCACACGCAAAGGCTGTGTGAGCATCTCTGTGTCTCTCTGTCCACAGCTGAGAGCTACCATTGCTCCTAATGGCAGTGGCAATGCTAGGGAAACGTGCTAGATTTGGGAGCCTTGTGCTGGCTTTATAGACTTCTCAATTGGCTATTTGACACAGTTTCTTTATTGCAAAACAATATAAAAGTTATATATGTCTGTAGAAATATCTGGAAAGAAAGTGTAAGCTCAGATCTGCTGCAATACCCATCCTGCAAAAAACCTGCCTGTATATGCAAAGTCACAGCTGTGTAAAATTCTTTGTGTTAGATTGTGTGTTTAAAAAAAGAAAGACGGCTGTTTTACTGAGGTGAGTTGCTCCAGTAGTGCTTATTTTGAGAATTTGAGTCCAAGGGTAATTGCTTTTTCTGTGTCTCACCCCTTTGTGCTGCTAATTTGGCAGGAGCAGAGCTAATTTGCCCATCTGCTCTTGCTTCGTTTTCATGGCATTTCTGATACAGATTTCCTTTTCTTTAAGGATTGGTTTCTGAAGCCAGTAGGGCCTATAGTTCTGAAGTCCTTGGCTTTCCTAAAAGATGAAGAGGTTACCACGCTACTGTAGTGTTTGTGCTAGTGAGCAGTGCATATCTTATACATGTGAAATTGTTCTAACAGCCTCAGACAATTTGAAAACAAATTTGGACTGAAATATATATTTCCATTTTCAGCCAAAGGAAACTTAATAAACAAGATAATGATCACTTATATTTCTGTCTAGCTAGATCTGTGCTTTGTTTTAGTAAGTAGTAGTGTTTCATTCCAGAATGAAAAAGGTTTGAACCCCGGTTGGGATTGAGCATTAGTTTACTGTCAGGGTTGTTTTGAACAGTTTACTTCTTTGTTCAGTAGGTAAGAAACTTGTGTATTAAATGACTGGAGAGAAAATCTGCCATCCTAAGGTTCAATTGATTCAACTGTCTTGTAATGGAAAGTTGGTACAATTTTGGTTCAGGAGCTTAGACTCAGATCATCAAATAATGTTGTTCATGGGTTCCAGGTTTGTGTAGGGTGAAGTGAGCTGCTCTTGCCCCTTTGGAACTGTTTTAGAGTTTTTTAGAGTTCATTTGATGTGCTGATTACTGGGTTGAGCAGGGAAGACCTACCCATGTAGTGCTTTTGTATAGCAAATGAAGTCTTTGAAACTGGTTCTTTGAACTTAAAACTGAGCACACAAAAGAACAGTAGTGCTATCCAGCATATTCTGGTTGATGAGAGCATAAAAAGGAAATAGATTTATTTGAGAATTTTTCCCATGAACAGAAAGATGTTAATGTTAAATGCCTGGAGTGACAGCTAAAAAGGAATACTGAGTTATGCTTAGGGGCAGCAGAGGAAATAACTGGAAATTAGTTAAATCTTAAATAATCCTGCCCAATACTAAGTTTTTAAAATTGTTTTTCTGATGGAGCATTTTGGTGGCTCTTTTTGCAGTTCATTTGTGCCTGCATTTTTGAGAACTCCCCTCTGATTGTGTATTTCTAAAATAAAAAACTTTGGCCACATCTTAGCTGATCAACTGACAGGATGGTCTATGAATCAGAAAACTGAATTTAAAAATTACACATAGGTAGATACCTAGACAACGTCTTTATACAATATTTTGATTCCTTAAGAAGTTGGAATGAATTTGAGAATCTTTGATTCTGTTGTTAGATTGTTCCTAAGTGCTTAATGCTTTTTTTCTAGCTGTGAATTCTTGTAGAAGATTGATAGCTCTGCCAGCATTTGTCCGCAATAGAAGATGGGTGGACTAATTTCAAGATGGAGGGTAAGTAACATTGTGTAACAGTGTAATAATCTTTAGTCTAGAAGGTGGGAGTACCTAGGACATGTTGACTATTAATGCTGGCTGAATGATAGTGTTAAACTTTTCCTGTATGTCACTTAAAAGTCCAATAGTGAGATATCATGACCAAAAGTATTCTTTGCTAAATCACTAAGCTGTGAAACTCTGCTGCTTCCTTTATTTCCTTTGCAATACCACTCTGGCACTGTCTTGGTTAACTTAAAAAAATACAGGTGTAACTGTTTCTGTGAATCTAAATGCTTTTGTGGTGCATCATTGGGATAGAAGCTGAAGCATCTGTGATTTGAAACACTGGTGACATAGGTAAAAATGGGTATGTGCAGAATACATTTCTGGCTGTTCTGACAGTTTGGTAGCTACTTAGTCCAGTACAAGTTTGACTTTTTATCTGCTTTTATTGGTTATTGAGTGGTGTACTGAGTTTATAAGGAAGAAGAGGCATGAGGTTTTTGACTACTTTCCTGGCAGGTGTGAGTTGTTTTAGTTGTAGGTTTGCCCTTGCTTATTAGCAGTTGACTTAAGAGCCTTCCATACAAAACTCCATTAAAGGTGAAACTTTAGGTGGAATGTCAGTTTTGTATGATAGAACTTCACTTTCAGGGTTTGCAGTGTGAGCTGTGGTTTTTGAATTTGTGGTGTGAAGGGCGGTAAAAGATTGTGGCTTGATAATTCTCAGAAATTAGGAAAGATTCCTAGAAGGTGGATTTCCAGTTGCTCCTATGGGGAATTTTACTAGTGATGACAGCCCTTATTTGCAATTGCTTATGATTTATTTACACCATGTGTCCTTATATGGAATGAATTGTAATAAAAAGCTGGAGTACTCAGGTTAGGGCTTCCTCTATATATTCTGTGTTTTGCCTATTTCTGCCACTCATCAATTCTGTTCTTGTTTTAGTTTCCACCCACACATTCATTATTGCTGTAGATGCATTAGAGGTTTTCATTTTTTGTGATGTAGGATTGGAGCCTTCAGTTAAGAGTAATGCCAGCTGTAAAGCAGTGATTCTTTATGGTCCCTTCTATTTGTCACACTTAAGCAGGAAATCTTCTTACCTTTATGTAAAACAGATAATTTATTAATCTTCTATGAATGTCTTTTTGTTAGGAAACTGTTAATGTACAGTAATCCTCAAAATACTGAGTTTTTAAAAGTGATATTAATATCTTTGTTCTTTCCCTTGTAAGCAGGCAAAACCTTCCACTGTAGAAGTATTAGAAAAAATAGATAAGGTATGTGTTCGCATTTTGGTGTTTTGTTTGATTTTTTTGTTTAGAAATATACCTTCTTTTTGCTGGCCATATATTTCTCTCACATTAGATAAAATACTCTCATGAAATTTCAAATTATTTTGGTAATTATTCCAGTAGTAGAGATTCTACATATCAGAGGAATTGTTCTCTTTTTTCCCCCTTACTGTTTAGTAATTTAAAAAATATCAATAGATAGTGAGAAACTACATGGCAAATATTTATTTAGAGAGCCTGAAATGGGAATGAATATGAAGCTGCCTTGATTACGCAATTCAGTTATAACTAATGGTTAAAGTCCCATGTAATGGAAAATGTCACTAATGCAAAGTTCCATTCATCAGGTTGATTAGAAAAGCTTCAATGTATGGCTTTATGTGTAGAAGTTGTAACTGTAGTGGAAGTAAATAAGGTCAGGGACAGAATAACTGTCTAACAAATACAGATTTTTCAGTAATCAATTGTGATTTTTCACCAGCATTTGTGACAGATGGCTGTGCTCTGTCGGGAAATATGTCTGTGCTCTGTGTTTTGAAATATGCTGTTGATATTTTTGTTTTCCTTTTAATAAAAGTGTGAGTACTTCTGTTGTCACTTGAAATACAGTCAAAATGGTTAATTGCATTAATAGCAGAGCATTGCTTGATCACTTATTAATATACCAGAAGCATCATACAGATGTTCAGGATTTCATTCTTAATGTGAGGAAATAACTGAAATGAGAACAAGTAAAATGATGGAGAGGTTCCAGTAATTTCCCATGTTATTAGAAAAGTGTTAGAGGCATTTAAAATTCCGCAGGTATCTGATGAAAGCTTTAGAATGCTGAGTATGGTTAGTAGTCACTTATGTGATAGTAAAGACTGCCATTCATAGGATACTTGTATTTTTCACTTGTCTTGAATATACTAATGCGTTACAAATGTGAAAAAGTGCTGATTTTAAACTTTTCTTATCAGTTGCTAATAAGGTGCAAGTGGCCCATACCATAATCTTTTTAGTGTGGAGTATTTATGCTATGAAAGTTGTCCATGGGCAAATATTGTCATTTATGAAAAAGCTGCTTGACTTTTCTAATCAAGTATCAAACTGATAGGGTTGATTTTTGCAAACATTTAAAGGCAGCTTAGTAAAACTACTTACTATTTGCATTATTAAGGCTATTTACACTAATAAGGCTGAACCCTGTTTATTTGCAGGAAATACAGACATTAGAAGAATTCAGAGAAAAAAATCAGAGGCTACAGAAACTATGGGTTGGAAGGCTTCTTCTCTACTCCTCAGTTCTTTACCTTATTACTTGCTTAATTGTATATTTGTGGTGTCTTCCTGACGAATGGACAGCAAGGCTGACAATGACACTTCCATTTTTTGCATTTCCATTGATGTAAGTAAATATGCCTTTTTTATTTTCTAACTGCTGTCTCTTTGATAAAAGGAGATGGAAAATACATCTCAGCAGGGGTTTGAGTTTGCTTTGACAATGCTTGAGATGTCATAACTTGCTGAATTTTTTCTTCTAAAATAAATTCATATAGTTAGGCAGACACTTTCTTTGAGGGGAATGTCTCTCATGGGTCTAAGTTTAGTATAGAACTAAGTCTTATCATCAAAAGATAATAGCATCTGAAGTTTCTTGGATTATCAAAATTATACTGGGGCTAGAGAGCTGTATCTGAACAGCTGTAAGGTGATGTAGTATAAGCACAAGAGCATTATTGGGTTTTGTTTTTACTGCAATTTGAAAAGTAATATTACTATATGGAAGGAACCAAAGGTGCATCACCTACATGTAAAATGTAGTGTATAAACCTGGGAAAAATACAGGAATGAATGGAGAAACTTACTTTCATGTGTTAGGTGACTGTTAACTCAGAATTGACTTGAAAGGTCATCACCCAAAGTGTGTTGAAGACTAGTTTTACATAATTAGCCGTTTTTCTGGAAAATCATTGACTGCTTTCTTCAGCAAGAAAATACGCAGACTTCATTGTATGTGGATTGGGGAAAGTATTGCCTACGTATTTGTTCCAAGCTTATCCTGATGACTGGCTTTCATTGTCTAAGAAGTCTGCTTTTCCAAAAGGAACAAAATGGGCTTCTACCTTACTGAACAGCTGCTTTGCTGCCTCCCTTTCCTCCAGTCCATCAGGGAGGTGAGAGCAGCCTACTGAGCATCTTTCCTACCAACAGTGAGCACAGTACATTTACTAATTTGCTGAAATGGTCATAATGGCACCTTAATATGAAAGCATGGTTTGTAGATGTCCTAGTTTTAGACTTGAAATGTAAAGTCAAAAGTAAATATTTGAGGCTTTGCAAGTTTGATGAGTGTGGGTCAGCATGACGTAACACGTGGAAAACCCCCAGCTTGAAGATGCTTTTTGTATGTCATACTGTGTTATCCATAATTTCACTGATAGGCTGCTATTGTGGACTCCTCTGGAGAAGATACATGGGCAGCAGTATGTTGACTGGAAAAGATTATTACAGAAACTAGAGCTCAAATTAATGTTTGGCAGTAGTATGAATTAGTTTTGTTCTTAAGGACAAGCATTTCAAAGTCTTTGTTGTTAGTGTGTGAAGCTTGTTCATGCTGATAGGAAAGGCTTGTAAAAGAGGAAGTATTTCTAGCCTCCTTTCACATAGGTTTGTTAGAATTAGTGTAGAAATTAAAGCTTTTATTATTGAAGGTGATGGCTTCTGGTGCTGTGGTTTGAATTTACGTGTTAGTCTTTTATTCTCTAGTTTGTCTTCCAGTTCTGCTTATTTTTCTCAGGATGGTTCTCTGTAAAATTCTGATTTAGATATCAGCTTACTAGCACTTAGAATCAGACCGTTGTTCTCTTATGACTTGCAACTGTTTATCAGATTTTTTTTTTCTTAAGCTGTTCCCCTTCAGCTTTTTTTGGCAGATATGAATGGCAAGCAGCTGCCAGCATGTCTTTGTTCTCGGTCAAGAGGTGACTCCATGCTGAATGCCTGGTGCCACCCAGTAATAGCTCTAGAGATTTTTCCGACCTAATCAAACCGGAGTATGTCTGCCTTTTCCAGCTTGCAGTCAGTCACCAACTTATTTCTGCCTTAGGTCAGTCCCTCAGGGTCACAGCAAGTTACTGATGTTGGTAGAGCAAGTTAAGTTTTAGGAATATCACTTCATTAATTTTAAATGTATACTGAAATACCCTAAATAGAAGGGTGCTTTTCTTGAACTGGTTTCTATTTGAATTGGATCTAATTCACATGTCCTGATTTACACAGAAATGTTTGTTGTTTTTTTTTTTTGTAAAATTGGTGGAAATGGTCGGCTAGTAAACTTTCATCTTGGATTTCTTAAAGAGGAAATGCTTTGTTGTTTCATGATGTCTGAATTATTTAATATTTAGAATACAGCTCTAGGTAGAAGACTATTAAGCATACATTAAAAAAGAAATAATGCTTTTGCCTTGTACTTTTGTAACAAGGTATTTAAGGCAATTTAAACCCTGTAAGCATTTATTTCTTCTATTACTTTATGAAGACACATTTTGGGTTGTGTAAGCAGATAAATCCACCTGCATTATTGGATCAATTATTACAGCACACCTTTGAGCAAGGGATAGTTAAACTTCTTTGTTTCTCTTCCCTTGGATAGGTTGCTCTCAGATTCCAGTTGCCTCATCTAACTTGCCTAACTTGGTCTGTGCTGTTAGTACTTGAAGGCATTCTTATCTGGTCAACCATTATATAAATACAGGATGTTCTAAATAAAGATGACATTCTTAGGAATTAAGGATAATTCTTATGAATTAAGTCAAAGCTCTTGGAGCCTTTTGCTTGCTTTCTTATGCGTGCTTTTAGTCAGATAACCTGTCTAGCCTTTTTTTTCTGTTAAATGAAACATTGCTAATTTAGGCTTTATTATTTAATTAGTACTAGGAGGGTTTTGGATGCTCTGAATGGCTTGGTGTATGAGGTTTGCCACTTGGCTTAGACTGAATAACTTACCAGGAGAAGTGTCAGCTTAATATTTAAAAGCAATTCTAAGCTTTAAAACAAATGAAGTCCTGATGATTGCAGAGAGACCTTTCAAATGTAAAATAGTCATAGATCAGTTTAACTTCGTCCTGACATAAACTGCTGCAGCTAAGTCAGCTGAAACCCCACAGAAACTGAGTAGACTTAGAGCTCTCTAAAATCACTAGGACTCAGGTCAGTTAATTCTGCTTGGGAGAGCATTTGTACAATAGCTCTATCTCATGATTTTCATTGGTATTAGAATTCTTCCCACAAATCTCTTGGGCCTTAATTTTGGGCCTTAACTGGTAAGTTTTTTTTTTTTTTTTGATAAAATGCATTATAAATCTGTCAAAAAAAAAGTGATGACTAAGTAATTTTCAGCTGAACATTTTTTAGGAAGTGATGATATTGCTGCTGCTGCCTTAGTATTTCTGCCTCAAGTAACAGTTAATTTTAATAGAAAAGATGATTTTATTTAGAGCAATATTGATGTCTTGTTGACAAGATGCTTGTCAACAAGAAAATTTTTAGTCTCGTATATAAATACTGTCCTTTGTATTTGCAAAAGAAAAAAAAATCTCATCTGGTAAATGTTTTGTTTGCTAAATGAGTTCAGAAATGGTTACTGTAATATATTTTAATTAATATAATTTTCTTTTTCTTCTAAAGAATCTGGTGTATAAGAACACTGCTCATTTTTTTCTTTTCCAAACGGACAGAAAGGAATAGTAAGTATTTTTCCCTTGTGGTTTTTTTTTAGAATACATAACTAGTTCAGAGTGATGCTTGCTATGATAATGTAAATGCTTTTGATCCTTCAGCTTCCAGGAAGACAAGGGTAGCCTTTTAGTTGATACTGAAATGGGTAGTATTAGCTAAACTTTTTTCTACCACATAGTTCATGAAGGAACAGGAGGGAAACTGCTTAATCTATCACTTCACTTATAAAATTATGCTTTCTTCTGTCTTTGCATGTGTCAAAATTGAATTGGAATAAAATTGGTGTAGGAGCAAGGGGAAAGGAAATATAAACAGTAGTAGTAGTTCCCTTGATACTTGCATCTCACAAGTATTCCAGCAGTCTTAATCTGTTATCCTTATACAAAAGGGAAGAGATTTATAGCAGATGTGTCTAATTTATTTGGCAAGATATCTTTTCTCTCCCAAGTTCTCCAAAGCATACTTATGTTTTCCTGAGTGGGAAAGGTATAAGCAGGTGTTTTTTTTTGCTTTTTTGAGAGCTAAGGAAAATTGGAAGTCATGTAACAAAACTGAAAAGTAATGGAGGTGTTCAAATAGAAATAAAAAGTTGTTAAATTTTGCATTAGAATGAATCTGCATGCTATTTAAAAACAGCATCTGTGGCACTTGTCTGCAGTAGTTAGAATTCATTTGAGACTTTCCTTGAAAGCAGTCCAGCCTGTAACAATATCTCATGGTGATGTGAGCAATAATACAGGAAAACCTCAGTGTTGCACTGTGTTTTATGACTCGCAGAACAGCATGATGTATTTAATTTGTGACAGCTTACAA
The DNA here is from genome assembly GCF_049639895.1 of Pseudopodoces humilis. Lineage (NCBI taxonomy): Eukaryota > Metazoa > Chordata > Aves > Passeriformes > Paridae > Pseudopodoces > Pseudopodoces humilis. The sequence continues at coordinate 21,647,482 of NC_142207.1, read as the reverse complement.
GTTAAACATCACTTTTAGAATTTTTCTTAAACTTAATGTTTGCAATTGATATGCAAGTGCAGAACATGCATTTTTATGTAGAAATAAAATTGTCCATATATTCTGTGGTGCTGTGTGATTCATTTCTAAGGTGAAACAAATGATTTGCATTTCATGGCTGAATAAGAAAAAAAAGTATGTTTTTCTAGTTTGCTTAAATGTCTTTATTGCTGTTTTGAGCATACAGGCAAATCTAGTGCTTTTGTTGAACCTGTGTTTAAAGGGTTTAGTAGATGATAGAACATGCCAAAAGGGATTATTTCTGTGTGGTTCCACAGACTGGATAAAAATGAAGTGTTTTACCTCAGAGATAAAAGTCCTATATTTAAAAAAGAAAAATCGAATGTAGAGTTGAAGCAGTAAAGCAGGAGAAAGCGTAGCTGAGAGAGCATACTGTCAACCAAGTTGATCAAAGCTAAGATTTTATTCTGGGATAAGTTGGTATAACATACTGAGACACTGGAGGTGGTTATTTAATACAATAAAGCTTTGTGCTGAATAACCGGTATACACCAGATTTGGGAATGATGCTGTGAATGAGGAAAATTTGTAGCTAGACTCCAGGGAAGGTGATGCAGGGAGATGATGGAATTTCAGTGTTTAGGACTGGTCAGGCAAACAACTGTTAAAGATTTAGGCTGATCTGTCCCGAAGCATGGAGAAAATAAATGAGGTATATTTCAAGTATTGACTTCCCTAGTATGAATTCTCTTTTTTTTTTTTCTGTAGGTTTAATTAAGATGAGATATGTTGGTTTCTTGAGAGTACTTTGCAGTAATTGCCATTTGGCCACGTTTGAAGGGGCAGGTGTTTCATGAGGTTCTTGTTGAGTACAGGAGGTAAAGTGATCAGAAACACCCACACTAAACTGTTCTTACAAAACTGGGGGCTTTGCTGTAGTCTGAGAGTATAGAAAGGGGGAAATAGATTGAGCTTTGAAGCTTGGAATTGACCTGGCATTTGAAACTAGTATGTGTTAAGAGGTTTATGTGAAATACTGAAGCCAGTAAATCTGGTACTCAGATATATTAATGCTTAGACCTCAAGGTTTTTTTCCGTATTTTGACTCATGAGATTAAATGTATTTGGTCCATTGTTGTACCAGTTTTAATGTAGGTCAGAGCGGGGCACTGGCTAGAATTGGTTTGCTTAATGAGGAAATGGTGCATAAAATTTTTTAATAGTTATAACTGTAAAGTGATAACAGTGGGCTATAATTTATAAGCAGTTTCAGCATTTTAAGTGATTTATTTTCACATAAAAACTCTAGTTATTTTATACAAAGTTTACTGATGTTTAGAGCTGGTGGTGGTCAGTGCATAATTTTTCCTGATTTTGCAAGGTGAAATCAATGTTTAGAGTGTGCTGGAATTATCTTAATTTATATTTGAAAACTGATGTATAATGTTCTTCTTTTAGATGATGCACTGGAAGATTTAAAGTCCCAAAAGAAAAAAATAGTAAGTAAAACTTTAAGAAAAAATTGTTATGGTTCACCAAAACTGGTGTATGCCAAATATTTGCACTAAACATGATCAACAGTTAATCTCGGTATGAAAAATTTAGGATGGAAAAGGTTCCAAATCTTGGATAACTTGCTCTCTTTGTGAAGTTTTTAACCTTGAAAGCTGTTTCCTCTCAATTTAATCACTCCATAAGGAAACTTGTTGAGAGAGGAAGCTGTTTTCTTTTCTTACCTGTTTTCTTACAGGCTTCATCTGCCTTGTAAGGTAAAACTTAAACTGCCACGACCCAAACAATCTCTGCCCCCAACCCTACCCTGCCAAAGCATCTCCTCCTCTCTCCAAAAACTCCAAAATTTCTATTATGAGGTGTTGTTGTTTATAAGTTTCCCAAAGTGTTCACCTCATACCTTCTGGATTTTGCCATGGTAGCTAAATTAATAAAAAGCCCACAAGAAAGGTACCAAAAATGAGTTGGATAAGAGTCTGGTATTATGTCATGATCTGTGTTTTATCACTTTTAAAATGTAGATGTAAAAATGATAACCTGTAACCTAATTATGTCACTGTCTTTTGGTAAAGATGATTTGCTAATATTTAAATGGATGTGTGCGTTTGTTGTAGTGCTGATATAAAGGGGTTCGAGAGGAACTGACATTTCGAGAGGCTGACATTTTCTAGGAAAGAAAGAAATGAGCATGACTACTATGTTATTTTATGAAAACTACTTAACTGAAATTAGTTAATGTTTCCAATTAACATAGTCATATGGTGGCCTTAAAGGAAAAGTTCTTGAAGGAAAAAAAGCACAGTAGAGAACAAAAGAGTTTTTGGAATCTTAAATGTGAAGTCTTCGTTTCAGTTTCAGTTTAGTTTTCTGTAATCATGAAAATCTTTTTTATAGAAGAACAAGTAATACAGAGTTTTTGTGTGTGAGAAGCAATTAGGACAAAAGACACTGAATGAAAGATTAGTCAGAAAAAAACCTAAATGTGTATTTTGCATATGCAAAACATCAAAACAACATGCTGTAGAAGAACCAGGTTGAAGCAATGCACAACACAAAAATGAAACAACTGCATAAATACTTCGTAGACAATAATGAATGTAGTGTGTGCCTATAGAGAATTTAAATATGAAAGTTTAAATTGCCATGAGTATATATGCAAGTGAAACTTTAATCATTTAAGACAAACTTCTAAATAGGTTACTGAAACAGTTCTGGGAAGTCCAATAATGTATAACTTGGCTGTTTTTCAGAGTCTGTGATTATCATGTGATCTTGTGGGTTCTTGGTTCCTAGCAAGGAACCAGAAACAGAGGACTTACTGCAACCTCTTGAATCAGTGCAGTGTTGTACTTTTTACTCAGAAGATGGACTCAAGAGGTTCATTATAATTTAAGATGTTCAATTAAGCATTAAAATTAGATAATTATTCATGAATCAGAACATGTTGAAATGAGCTAAGAGGGGATGCAGGTAGAAAGACAGAGTCTGATTCGTGTTTTAGATAAAAAACACTGAATAAATTGCATTCTGTAAAATTTCGTTTTGGTAATACTCAGATTTGATTTTGTTTTGTTTGAATAACTTCCTTAGGAATGTCTTTGGCTATGAATAACCTACTTTTTAGTAAAACAAAAATCAAGTGAAATAATGGGGAGGGAGAGATTTTTTTTTCCTGTTGAATTCTGATTTGTGGCTGAGTTTGTAAATAGGATTAGTTAAGAAATTTACATTGTGGTCCTCAAAGTATTTAGGATAAGTAAATTATGTATTTCCTGTTTATTTGTAATGCAAATTGTTGTCCAGGAACTGAGCCTGCTGCAACAGCTGTGGTTTTTCACTTTGTTGCAGCTCAGCTACCTAATTGCTGATCTTATATTGAAGACAATTGTCCTTCTGAGAATTGTTACAGTACTTGTGTTTTAGAGACATGTGGCCCACCTTTTCCCTACAGACATTACTTGTGTGCTGGGGAGACATACGGGTGTTACAGGGCTTACCTGTAAATGGTGTAAGCTCATCACCCTCATCAGCTGTAATGCCCTGGTGGGTTTGAAGTGACTGCTCAATAGAAACTGATTTCTGTTTAACTTCTCTCCTGGTTTTAGTTTCATAGTCATGTGGATACTCATGTGGGTAAAACACTTAACAAATACAGATACTTCATCTGGAAATTACCATTAGTAGTGTCTATCCTGTACTTTGACTCAAAGTTCGTGTGATACTTACTTCTCACAGAACTGACTCTATGCTGTTTTCTTCCTAGCGAGGACTTTAAAGCTTGTTGAGTTATTAACTGGAGGTAGGGATTAAGTTAAATAGTTGTAATTAAGGCACTACCTCAAGATACAGCTTTGTTCCCCTCCTTGATCATAAAGGATACTGTGGTTGTGTTCGTGACTATTTAGCTGTGATTTTGGCCTCAGAGTTTCTCAGTTAATGAGGATGTCAGCCCTTAAGCCTGAACATGGGTAGATGAGCAAGTTCAGAGGGTTAAGCATATTAAAGCAAGGGCACAGGACATGTCTTAAGCTGATACAACGGGGAATTAGTGGAGAGTTTACCTGGAACAGCAGTCTTAAAGATGGGATAATTCTTAGCCTGAGGACAAAGTTGTGAAGCTAGTATAGTAATTACCTTGCTAATTTTAGAATCAAACTTTGCTGAAGCTTGCTCAGCTACTTTGAATAGCAGGCTGAGTGTAATATTAGACTTTAACAGACTTCCAAACCATTTCAGGTAGGAGTTTTGAAATTGCATCTGTTAATCTGGAAAAAATACCCAGCTAGTCTGATTTCAAGACTGTCTTGGAGTTGTTAGTAATGGGAAAACCAAACCAGCAGACGAGTTCTGTAACTTAAATTAATTACTGTTTAATCTTCAGCAGTCTAGTTGTAGATAACCATTTTGATAACTATCAGTATGTGATAAAAACTCTGCTAGGATTTGGTTCTCGTATAAGCCCATTTTTGTCTAACCGGTAAATGCTAGAATACTGCAAATACGCAACTGGAAACTCAAAATAGAGTTAAAAATCATATTTACTGACAAAGGGTCAGTTGCCTTAGGTGTTTTAATGTTCTCATGGATCTGTTCAGAGTATACTTGATTACTGTGACTTAAATTATTTATTTCCAAATTTTATGAAACTTTTGCTATGTGTACTGGTATATCTTAAATGGTAGACTGAAATGAGTTTCATGGCTTTGTGTGAACATAAAGACCTCCTCATAGCTGGGTTTGGCATACCAAGTAATTCTCAATTTATGAACTCATGTGGTAGTATGGTGAATAATGAGTGGTTTGCATCATGCCAGTGCTTAAGTCTTTGGTTGCTAAATTGTCTTTACAAGAAGCTTAAAATATATTACTCATACTGCTCAATTTAGGCAGCTGATCTCATTCCCACAGGAATTCTGTTTGGTTGCCTGTTGGGAAGGAGTTTATCCAGGCAGTTCTTCATAGGAAGAGAGTTTGGGAACATGCTTCTTTATTAAGATCTCATTAATTCCATGAAAAATTCATGCTTAGACTGTATTACCTTTCTTAGTTCACTTGTGATTTGGGTTGCTCAGCATTATAATTTTATTGATAAGGATAGACTATGGGTTAGCCCTTGGCTGAAAGGAAAATGATTTTTTAGGAAAAGTGTTGGATCTCAGAGAATACTGGATTATGGAAAAAGAGTAAAAGGTGTTGAGCATTTTGCTGTTAGAGCTCAGCATTAAGTTAACCTTTCCAAGATTATGCTTCAGGATGGTGAGTGTTCCAGAAGTCAGTGTGTTGGTTTGTATTCATAAATGAGTTGCCTGTGTTGGCACAACAGCCCGTTTCCTCTGCTATGCAAACACAGAAGTAGTGTTTAAATTTGACACAGGCTCTTACTTTCCAGTAATTACACTGATTTACACATAGTAAATAAACTTGGACCTTTTTGATTCTTTATTTGGTATTGTCAGCCAAATTTTAATTTACTTTGGAAAAGCATACTCTGTAAGTGAAAGCATGAGAAATGTGAATATGCTTGTAGAAATCCTGAAAATTTTTATGTATTTTCAATAGATTTTTAAAGAGTCAGTTGTGATACTGAATTCTTGTTCAGATTCAGCTTTACTAGAATTTTAAAGCTATATATGAATTTCAAAATATGAAGAGTAAGTAACTTGCTGAATTATCCAAAAACTATGCAATGTGAAGGGTAACTTGCACATCTGAATCTTGTGGTGAGAGTTGAATTATGTTTTGAAATAATGTTACTGTTTTTGCAAAACTTATGTATCCACAAATAGCTACTGTACTATCTAATAGTGCTGTGGCGAGAAGTGCTTTAGATAAAGAAAGTGTCAAGTGATGGTGGAGCGTTCTGGTTTTTCTCTCCCCTAAAGGTCACTTTGTCCTGCAGAAAATTATTTCTCATTTTTCTTTTGGCCATACAGACAATAGCGTGCATTTTATGTTCATTGATGTGAACTGAATTGGGTTTTTAAAATTTCGATTTGGCAGCCAAATATTAGCACTGACTGTTAATGCTTCCCCACTTAGCTGCTTCACCTCACTAGCCTTACCCCTTTGTATAAAAGTCTGTCTTACAGTTTTTACTTTTATAGGCAATAAATACTTTATTTTTCCTATTAGGTCATTAATTCTACTCTTATTGCACTGTGAGGCATTTGTTTTACGAAGTTAGTGGGTTAACTCCAAAGTGATGCTGAAATACAAGTTTAGGAAGTTGATTTTTACTTCCTTCTTCACTCCCTTTTGTTTCAACAGTCCTTAATTAATAGCCTGGATAGTATTCCTTGGCTCAGACTTCAAGAAATGTGTGGAGGAGTGAGTGTTAAATGAATACACAGTAGCCATTAAATGGAGTGAATTTTTATTTAGCTTCTGAGGTCTATTTGTAATCCTAAGGTCTGTCTAAATGCAAAGCTCCTGCACAGTCTGTATATGGAGAATGGCTGAAACTTTAGATTCTCACTAGCTAAATAATGGCATAAAATTCATGTTAACCTGCACCATTTGTTATTTTAGCAGTGATAAATGAGTTTGAGAGAATTTAATTTTTTGACCACTGACCTTTTCAGTCTTGTAGTTTATGCCAACAGCAGACTTGAGAACAAAGTCCCCACTTTTAGCTGAACGTGGCCATTAGTCAGCATATCTAGGAAGAAGGGTCTGCTTAAGATACATTAAAATGTATTATAATTTCTATAGATATTAGATATTTGTCATAACTTCAGCTATCTCAGTTTTAAAGTTAAACTGCTTCTGATGTTGGCTGTTAACCACTAAAATAATACTTTACTAGTGATTACTTTTTTTAATTAAGCCCATGTATTAGCTATAAAGCCACTTGAGTGCATTGTAAATAAAACGCCGTAATAATGAAGTGCTTTAATTACACTCCCTAAAGTATGCATAGTTTTCAGTAATTTTTTTTGTTTAAATTCTTAACATGTTCCTTTTTCTGAGAAGCAGTTTGAATTGCTGTAAAGATGTAGATCCAGCCTTTAAAGTCATTTGAGCAAATTCCATGGCTCTTCTCCAGTTAGTGAGTTTTCACAGCATTTGCAGCAAGCTAATTGCTTCTGCTAATAAATAATCTAAAATCGATGCTGACAGCAGTTAATTGGCACAGGGACTTTATTCTGTAAAGCACTTGGCTAACGACCTTCCTTAAATTAATAGCATTAAGTGCTATGAGGAAATAAATCTAAGGAATTGCCTGTCATTTGCTTGTCATGTCTAATAACTTCCAATAATGATGGCTGATAGATTTTTGCACATTCCATTATTGAAGTTGGTGCTTGTAATTATTCTCCTCATTATATGTAAACAATTAGCAATATTTGGTGTTTCCTTGCAATAAAGCTGTTAAGTACAAGTAGTCCATTAGAGTTTAGAAACTATTTTTGAAAGCAAAATTTATTTTCCATTGAATACAGCAAATCCTCAGGTATCTGAAAATGCTCCTGGTTCATGGATGAGCTTCACCTTTTGGTAACATTGATAAGATGCTTGTAAATGGGAGGCTATGGTGGGGGGAAATACTTTGAAAAATTATTGATGTGTGGAACCTTTCTGTTTCCAGCTTGAGGAAGTAATGGAAAAGGAAACGTACAAGACTGCTAAACTAATCCTTGAAAGGTTTGATCCAGAATCGAGTGCAAAGGTGAGTCTTGTTATTGATACTGATGTAATATGAAAGGTACTATGGAGCTGAGCATTCAGATAATGTTATTTATAATTAATTGGCAGGAGACTGAACTACCATCTGCTGGAACATCTGCAACCTCAAGACCTGGACAAGGTAATAGCCCTGTAAAACGGGTGCTCTTTAGCATAGATACTCATCTTTCACAGCAATTTCCAGTCTAGAAGTCTGTCTATGATAAAATTTGTAGATCAATTGACCTTTATTTAGGGTTAATAGACTGTTCATTAGGCTATGCCCATTACTGTTCCGTATTTTTCAAGCAAGGATCTATTACTAAAGCCTGATGTTCTAGACAGCAGGATATTTAATGCTGCTTGATGTTAAAGCTGAGAGAAAATTAACTTCTTGTGGCACACTGGCAACTTTTCTAGAATACTAAGGTGTTTTCAAATCTTGTGTGATATTCATTGACTTAGCTTTTCAATTGTGTTTCTATTTATGGCTAGTTAGACCTTTCCTAATGCAGTGCTTAAACTACTTCTATTTGGTTCCCAGAGAGGAAAAAGAAGCTGATGCATAATTCAACTACTTTCTAGTTGCAAAGAATGGGCAGTTCTTTACTGGTTTATAGTGTTCCATTTAAAGGTGCTGTTGATTAAAATAAAATAGAAAAAACTTGAATGTGTTTCAAGGAAGCCTTCTTTCTAGATAGCACACACAAGTTTCAAAACTTGACAGATCTCACACACAGTAGAATGCTTACATTAAATATGTGATATATGTGCAGATATTTATGCAAACAGACTATTAATTTTGTTAAGGTTCAGTGTAATATACTGTAGTTAAACTGAAAATGGTTTTCTGAACAAAGTATAAAGGCTGCCTTGTACTGTAATACTGAGGATTGTACTTGTACTTTAAGACAGATCTTTTTTGTTGGCCTTCTGTTACAATCTGAAAGGGCTGATGCTCAAAATAAACTGCAGAATCTGATACGCATATTTCATAAAATATATTGCTTTAGAATTTAATATTAGAATTGTCAACTATGTGTTTAATTCTTGTGGGTAACCAAACTTCCGTTTTTCCCATTTTTCACTCTTGGAGTGCTCCTTTTGTTCAGTGCAGAGCACCTGAATTTACTAACAAAGGTGTTTATGAGCTGCATCATTGAATCTGCTATTTTGTTCTTGCTTAGCTTCAAATTGCTGTGAAATCACTTTAAGACTGTCCTTACTTGTTGACATTGACGGTGAATAGTTGCAGTGCGGTACCTCAATAGTGAAGCTTTAATCCCTTCTGATGTCTTAGACACAACTGCATTTTTTTCAAGTTTGCTCCTTAGCTGTCCCATGCTCCATTTCTGCAGCATTCATAGTTTTGTTCAGGCTGAAGGGCCATTTTGACACCCTGTTCTTTTCTCTGCCTTAATACAGCTCATGGGTGATTGCCAAGAGTTTTCTGTTTTACCTGTAATGCGTAGGTAGTCTGTTGTTGGCTATTTTTGAACTCTTCATAAAATTTATCCTTCTTGAGCTATGTTAGAAATCCCTCCAGTACTCCAGTGGTATCCAGAACTCCAGTGACGGATCTCTTTGTAGAATGCAAGTGGCATTGACCAGGGGATGAAATTGCCTGGAAATGTGTGTTTCTATATAGAAATGTGTGTTTCTATATAGAAATCTACAGATAATTAGCTATAAATTATATAGTGGCAAGTCTTTAGTCACTCTGGCTTTACTAAGAGAGAGCAGCAGCAGTTTTGAAACTCCTTAGGAGGTGCATGACTGATCTTTTCCCATCTACCCAGGATATGTAAGGAGCAGTGGTGAGAAGTGAGTTGGTCACTGTCTGTTAGTCATGTGTATGTTTGGGTTTTCAAAGCATAGTGATCCAGCCAGACAAAAGCAGATCAGTTGGATCCAGCATATGCTGTGTTGTGTTGATTGTGTCTTGACTGTTAATAGAAGGGCTGGGAGGGAGAGGTTCTGAGAGAGAATTATTTCTGAGAGCCAGTCACTGTAGGCTGCAGTCTATGTTACTAAATGTGGTATGAACAGATATGTGAAACAGTTGTTGCTGAGGAGTTTGCCCATGCTATCTGTGCTTCGAACTTTTTATTTAGAGCTAGCTGTAAACTGGTCTCATGGGCTTGGTGGAAGGAGTCTTTTAGTACAGTTTAATTAGCAAAGAATGCTCTCTGAGACTGTCATGGTGTGAACCAATAACCTCTAAGTGGGGACACAACTGAGAAAATGTACAATTTTCTTTCAAACAGATTCAACTTTTTGGAGAGCATGGACATTTTTGTTTGATCCTGAATAAAAGTGCAGTTTAGCTTTGGAAAGGATTCTGGAAAATAAATTTTGTGAATTGTCATGGCTTATAGTTGTATTTTTTGATCTTAAGGGTCTTTTCCAACCTAAATGATTCTGAGTCAATGTAACTTTGTTCATATAGAGAGAAGGGAGATCACAACTTTCGCTTACAAGTTTATTCCTCTACACTAAACAACAGCATGATTTTATTTTCTTTTTTCTGATCTGTTTTCTAACGCCTTGAATTTGGAATTGGTGCAGCCTTTTGTCCCTGTGTAAGTGGTTATTCTATTCAGACTATTCTATTTTGGAAGTGCTTTATAGTTCAAGAGGGACGCTCTGTTTTCGGCTTTGGCTTGTGAAATTATGGAGACTTAATTTCCAAATTACTTGTTATATGCAGTAATTATTTCAATTTTTAACTAGCAAAAAACCTACTAGCTTATTGCTGTTCACACTGAATATCTGTCCAAAATACATATTAGTTTCTGTTCTGTGCAGTATATAACTTACTGTAACTAGATGACACCTTTGTGTGGTCATAGTATAATTTGGGGCATGTAGTATGAGGTAGAGTGGTTTGGAATAATAAAATATTTGTTAGCAAGTTAACTTTAAAGCTTCCTTGGTATTCTCTTTGCTTGCTTTGGGCACTAGCCAAGTTACAGAACTCATTTTTTTGAGCTCTGTAATTGAGTCTTTTTGAAAAGAGGATAAATAATGACTGATATATAATTGACCAGTATTGTGTATGAGACAGCTGATGAAAGGTTAGTTAGTTTTTATGTTTTTGACTTACTGGTTGAAATGAAAGCTTGTACAAAGGTTTAATCAATATTGCATAGTAGTTGGTTCTCAGAAAAACAGCTGATAGCACCCCAATTTTCCTGTGTGTTTAGCTCTTTTTGCAGTTTTTATGGTTTTGACATGTACTGCTTAAATAAGTAATGATAGTTTTAATCCAGAAGGAAAGGAATTTGAAAATTTAAGCGCAATTTTGTCTGTTCAGAAATATTTTGAGGCATACAGTTAATGAATATATACTTACATTATTCAGTACTTTGGCCATGGAGAAAAATAGAGTAAGTATATATTTGCAGTGAAATATTTATCAACAATATTGTGTTGTTGGTACCTGTTCTTTTCATTTTGCAATACAACTTTTAGCAGGGGTGTATTGTAAATGAGATCACTCTGTGACCTGAATTAAAAGTAATGCAATAAAAGATGGTTGCAGGCTGTGGGATGGACATAAGCATGAGGAGGCAGGAAGGAAATGCTTGGTTGGTCTTTGATACTAAAGCCAACAAGTTATGTAAACTATTTATTGACCTGCAGTGAAGTGTAGCTCTGAAAATAATGTATTCTTCTCTGCAAAAGCAGGGTGTTTTGAAGTGAGGGAAAAATAAAATAGTTATGCTTGTAAACATGAAACATGTCACTGCCTCACCACTGCAGTGGTGTAAAAGTCTTTAAGAGCTCATACTGAATCATCAGTTGAGTAGATACCTCTTAAGTAATGTGTCTGCTTATGTCTGAAGTCCAGTGCTGGCAACTGCAGAATTTGAACTGTAGTGTGGTTGGAGAATAAACATGCCATTAAATTTTGCATGCACAAATACTGTTACTGAAGAAAATCCTTGGAATATTGCAGAACTTCATTAAACCTACATCAGCAGCTGTAAATTGTGTTAGTGTGGAGGTCAATGGTCATGTTTCTTAGCTAAGTTGTGCAACTTGGAATTATGGAAATCTGGAACTTTGCAAGAGGCTCATTTTAAACACATTGCATCTTAAGGCAATCCAAGATGTGTAAAGATCATATTCAGTTACTTCAAAAGACTATTAGGGCTCTTATTGTGGAAGGGCAGAGCAGATTTAAAAGGAATTGGGGGAGTTCATGTAGAGGTTCCGTATGTGATACTAAAATGATGAGACAGGGCTGTACTCTTTATGTCCATGACAATGCATTTATGGATCCTGGGGATGGTCTCAGGAATGTAAGCATCAGAAATTCAGGTTTGTGCTTTGTCACTGAATAACATCTACAGCCAGTCTGAAAGGAAATACTGGAATAGATGGGCTGTTGGTTGTGCCAAGGTAGAGCATTTCTCACTTTCTCATAATGCAGATTCTGGTGACTTCTCTTACTTGGGGAGCAACAGAGTGTTGGCAAGTTCTCCTAAGTATGAATCCCAGAATAGAGTGAACTTCTAAGTGAAGGGCAAAAAAAAAAGGCATTGTGAATAACCTAATATTTTGTGGAAACTAGCAATGAGTCTTGCATTCTTAACTCTGTGATGAGACTAAAACTACTGAAGCACATCTCTCTAATACTGACTGTAAAGTACTGGTTCAGCATCTTTATAGGAACAAAAATATGGAGAAAGTGTCATTAAAGTAGCAGTATCTTTTTAATTGAAAGTCGTTTAAAGAAGACTTGCCAAAAATGACCCTTCAGAAGGAGCAGGCAAAAGGGGCAAAGCTCTTGCAGGCAGCATGGAAATTGCTTAGAAATAGTGTATTATGGGCTCAGAATAAATGTGAATATGGCCATGACCTATTGGAACAGACTCAGTGTTCTTAAACAATTAAAATTAATATGCTTAAACCACATGATCTAGAAAGACAGTCTTAAAAATGTCAGAGCAATATCCATATGTAGAAACGGTCTTTGACATTTTTCTATGTACAACAATAATAAAGAGGGTTTTGTAATGGAAAAAGAATGGATGAAGATGTCTTTACAGATGTTTAAAATGATCTTGGAACAAGTGGAATTAGGCTTTATATTTATCAATCATTTTTTGTACATATGTGGACCTGAGAAGACTTGAGAAATTGCATACCTTTTAGTTTAATTTTTGAAACTAACACATGACCAACTTGACTATAATAGTTGAATAAATCATGGGTTTTAATCAATATTTTGTATTTGGAGATGGGCAGTGTCTGTTGGTCAGATGGCATAGAGAGAATGCAGTTATCCTAGTGTGGTTAAAGTTAAAAGATTACTGCTAATGTCTCACAAAAAGATCTTGAAGACATGTTAATGGAGAGGTTCATAATAAATTAATTCTTACTTTAGATAAAACTCTCAACACAGGAGCAGTTTTCAAACCAGAAGCAATTCGCCAAGGAAATGCTGATAGAATTTCTGCAACTACCTTACCAATTAATCCTGGTTTCCAAACCAGGCAAACATACTTGTTAAAATCAAGTTAAAATACAGAACCTTCAGACTCATTGGGTAATGTAACTTGGACGATGAAGTTGTGTGAAGTAAGGCAGCCATGCTCATGGTGTGGCAGGAGAAAAGAAGTAATTTGTTCTGCTCTGTAGGAATCTGAACTAGATAGATTATAAGTTAAGACTGTAGTTTTTTAACTTGTAGTTTTTAAAGTGGTGATGTCAAAGAATTTTAAATAATTTTTTATGTTGTGTATTAATCCTAATTATACGTACAGTAAGTAGGCATGACCATAACCTATGTATGTTGCAATTTTCATGGCACTAGGTTGGCTGTATTCCCACAGAACTGTTGCGTTTGACCTAGTACTTCAGTGATAGCTGCTCTTAGCCAGTGCCAGCTGGCGTAGCATGCTCACCTCCTCCACCCAAAGCAGGAGCTTAGCGTGGTAGTGTTGTCCTTTTGGGGACAGGCATTGCTCCTTCAGACTCAGCACACCCATTTTTCAGTGGCTGGTTGCCAGTGGAGCTGTAAACTGCCTGCTAAGCATTTAAACTCTTCCAGCCTGACACAAAGTCAGCAGATAAAATCTCTCTAATCTTGAGACTCGTGGAAATGATTTTAAAGTCCAAATGTAGTGTTAAATTCCATTTGTTGTGAAGGAAGACATGCAAGCTGGTTCAAAGTCCTTGTGCTATACACTAGCTTTGTAGGGTATTATAGCTTTAGGTGTGGATGTTTTTGGGGCGTCCCTTTCAGAGACTACCCTGCATATTGTTAACCACATAAATATCTGCACACTAAAGCAATGGTTACATTTCAGTTTGATTCGTTGCAATAATGTGTAAACATCAGGCTTGCGTGACTATTACAACATTTAAACCATTGTATGTGACTGGTGATATTTGGCTTCAGGTAAGAACAACTGAGGAAATATGTTTTTTCATGATAGTGTATTAATAGTAACTGATAGTGGTGTGAGAAGAGGTAAAAGTAGGGATGTGTTGTGGCAGAGCCCATTCTTGCTTTGTGAGAATCCATGCACATGGTTTGATGGTAGGGTGACTGTAACAAATGAGTGAAACTGTATCACCTGAATGAATCTTGTTCTGGTTTTAGAATTGTTTTTTTTTATACAATTTGATTATTTCTTTTAAATAACTTTGGGCACATAGCCTGGGCATATTAGATACTAAATGAATAATTTTGGTCCCATGGAAAGCTAAATACTTGAGAGCATTTTTAAACCATGGGGTAAAAGGTGGTCAATTCTATTAATTGTGGTTGGAGTCTAGCTGTTCATATGTCCAATGTTCTGCCTTAGCAGATACTTTATGATTCTGTTCTCTAATTTCCTTCTAGAAAAATGTTGCCCAAAGTATTTAAGTTATGATAACTGAAATTTAGTGTTCTCTGTGGTATTTACTTTTGTGTGATATTTACTTCTGTGACACACTCAGCTGATGATGATTAGTTTTAGACCTTCCTGGTTTTGTTTGATTCTGTAATTTGCTAATTGCTATAACAATATGAATGTACTTTTACTCATATCTTGCATATAATGCTAGATATTAAATCCATTATGTACATGTTCTTGTCAGAAATTCGTCAGAGGACTGCAGCTCAAAGAAATACTTCTGCACCCCCACCTGCAACTCCCAAACAAGGCTCTCCAAAGTCCCCGCTTCCAGCATCTCCTAATCTGCAGAGAGAGACACCAGCCCTGAGCGGGCTCCCGGAAAGAACTGCTGTGCCATCCTTGCAATCAAATGTTTTACCAAGACGCCCTGGATCCCCTGCTACTTCAGTGCCTGGAATGGGTAAACACAGCACTTAATGTTATTTACAGTTTATATTGTTTTCTCTGGTTACTAATAAAATAGGCCATTTTCATACAGTATGGAAATGGCATTTCATTTGGAAATAGCAGAGCAGTTATCTGATTAAGCAGGAGTTCCATATTCAATTAGCCATAACTCTTTACAGCTGGCACCTTTTGATGCTGAAACCTATTGCCTGAGCTCATTTAACTGTTATGGCTTCTTTGTTTAAATGGCAATAAAACTTTGCTGTGTTCTGTAGTCAACAATATAGCATACCTTTTTATGTTCTTGGTTTAGAAGAGCTCTATGCTTGAATAAATCAGGTACAGAGGAGAACACTTTCAGAATACATTCATGCGTCTCACTAAACTCTGCACATATTTTTTTCAACATGCATCTTGACATTTATTTAAATTTTTACTCTAAAAACTATAGTCATGCAACCTATACTCATAGATTAAAGTGGAATACCAAATACAACAGAAAAGTTGTCTGTGTTGTAGCTGAATACTAAAATGGCAGTGTTATTTTGGTAAAAGAATCCAAAGTTTAGAAACTGGTTGAAGTACGGTAGGAATGAGTATTCCTTAAAATTTGATTTCATATCCTGAAAGTGCTTTTCCCTTGATTTCTTATTTGGTGTTCAGATGGGATGGACTTTTAATAAATAGGGGTGGGCAGCACTGTTCTAGTTTTCCTCATGTATGGTAAAGTTGTGTGTGGGTTTGTGCTAGGCCTTTCATTCTTTGTGGGATGTTTGGCAAGTTGGATCAAAAGACAAGAAAAGAGATGAAGTGCTGTCTTGAAAATAGAAGGGGCACAGTTTGCAAGGAATCTCTTGAGCACCAGTTTAATGTGGAGTTCTTTGCTCTATCTATATATAGGGATCAAGAATATTTTTCTCTGCCCTGTGTTCCCAGTTTTTACTTGAAGCTGCTTAAGTATTACTAATTGTATGTCTTTCCTTACTAACTTCCATGATACAATCAAAAAGTAAAGCTGTAGATAATATATTGGCACTTGCTCTTTAAGATCTTGAGAAATTAAATGTTAAAATGCTTTTTCCTGTTGTTTAGTGTAGAGGAATAAACTCATCATGGAAAGTTGAGATCTCTGCTGTAGAGTCCATTAAGCCTTATTTGATGTTATTAATTCTTTAGCTGTGTTATGAAACTGCTAAATTGTTTTTTTTCCCTGAAGTGAGCTGTAAGACAAGTTATTATTAAGCCTTGATTATCTTGAAGTACCAGAAGTTACCTCCTTGCACCAGGAAGTTGGTCATTTGGTTGCTAGCCACATTTGCTGATACCTGATTACCAAAAATTCTGTAATGAGTTTAAAATTACATGCTCCTTTTTAAGGAAACTGACTGTAGAATAAAGTATTAGCTATATAATGGCTTTATTCTTAGGGGAAGATTCAGGCACGTTGAATAAGCTGGATGAAACTCAGCCTTTACTGCATAAATGCTTTAGAGGAAGAAGGAATATAAAGTGACTGACTTGTTTGAAAGGACAGTTGCCAAGTTTGTGATTTAAAATTTTTAATGTAATTTTTGCAGTAATGCCTGACAGGCACTTTTCCCCCCACTAAATAACTGGTATTTTGACCAAACACGTTACTTTGCTATAGATAACAATTGGAGCCACTGCAATTTTCAGTTGATATGGAAGCCCTCTTTTTTCTTGAATTTCCCCAAACTCTCCAGGCATATAAAATCTCAGTCGTGTAGCTGTAGTGAAAAGTACATAAATTCAGTATCTATAAGAATAATATGGTATCTAAGTGTATGCATGGCCTGCAACAAATATGAATACCCATAATTATCTCTGTTTTACAGAAGATTAATAATTCATTTTCATTATACTATATTTTGTAGGGGAGAATCAATTTAACATGTATTACCACAGAGCTCCCATATGTTTGAAAATTAATAACCAGCAGGTAGTTGAGAGTTTGCCAAGCTTTGCAAAAATGACCAGTCTTTCTACAATGATTGCTTTTGATGTTTATATTAATTACTGGTGTCCATAACAGCATGAGAACCAAGATGGTTGGTTTGAGTTATTAGCAGGCAGGTAATTGAAGTTGTTGTTGGAATGTGTTGTGATGTTTCATTCTAGGTAACTTTATTCAATTTTTACCTTGTTTATTCACTTTTAGAAAGTTCATATATTTTTGATTTACAAGTAAATGCAAACTTGGTGTTCTGAATAAAGGCCTAACTAAACATTTGAGTTTGTTGAGGTATTCACAAAATTATTACAGAGCTTTAATTTTATTGTAGATTGTATCAGTGCCCTTTTTTGATGGAAGGATTGGATCTTTCTGGTTTTTGTAAAGCTCTAGGAAATGAACTTTGCCTGACCTCTACTTTGGACAGTTTTAGCAGAATACAGTTTATATTGCACAGAATTTGTTCTGTCTTGCTGATGTGACGGTTTTCTTGGTCTAGGTTCCTACTTGAGAATGGAATACAGGGATAATTTGGAAATGCATTTACTGATCGTTATCTCCTGAACTAATATATTTTTTTTTTGTGAAAATAAGGCCTATTTTAAGAACATTTATGTTGAGTATGGAACTATTTTTTTTGCTTAACTGCTGGGTTGTAAATTGCAGTATTTTCTGAACGAGTTTTCTTGTGCTTCTAAAGATTAGGACAGTCAGTTTAGGTCAAATATCCAATATTCACAAGATGTGTCTTGAAAAATGTGCTGTTAGAAATATTAGTCTTGTTCTATGTATAGCACTACAAGAGGGCACTGCTGAAAATACTTGAGTCCTACAATGTTTAATGTTTGCCATAGAGGACAGAAATGTGAGTATTTGGCATGAGGTTTATCACAATGTAGTACATTCTGCCCTTATTTACTTTTCCTTTGTTGCTTCTGTCTGTGAAGATTAAAAAGTAGGAGGCTTGAAATGGTAATTTGCTGGCAGTTACTTTTAATGCTATATTTAGAGGTGAAGCCCATCTTGGATCAGGTTATTGAATAGTAAGGCTTGCTGTGTTGTCTTTGCCTCCTGGTCTGGAGGTGAGGATTTATGAGCAGTGGCTGCAATACTTGATTTCTTCAGTATGAAGAAGACTGAGGGGAGACCTCACTGTGGTCTTCAACATCCTCATGTGAGGAAGCAGGGGGGCCAGGCACTGCTCTCTTCACTCTGGTGACCAGTGACAGGGCCCAAAGAAATGACACAAAGCTGAGTCGGGGAGATTTAGGCTGAGTATCAGGGAAAGGTGATAACCCATGCAGTAGACTTGTACAAGGGACTAGACATTTTAAAACTTTGTGGAAAGAGAAATTTGTGCCAGTGTTCTGGTTTAACTGCTGTATGTTGAGGTGAAAAAGAACCATTGCTCTTACCTGTTCTTTAAGGAGTTTAATTTTGATAGTAGTTTTTGAAATACGTGGGGGAAATAGTATTTATAGTGGCCTTCTGGCTTCTTTGACTAGACATAAATCTGAAAATATCCAACTTGTCATTATATGTGGGATTGCCAAAATGACAAATAGCTGAATAGGTTTAATGTATAGACTCAATGCACACTGAGGGCATGCTCGTGTGGTATCGTAATTACACAGAAACCAGGGGGTGTTTCTGTGGTGACATCTTCATAAAATCATGAAATGCTTTGGATTTTAAGGGATCTTAAAGGTAATCTCTTTGAAATCCCCATGCCTTGGGCAGGACACCTTCTAGTAGACCAGGTTGCCCTGATTTCTAGTTCTTCTACTGTTGTCCTTGATTTTGGCAGATTTATGGGTGTAAATTACAAGTGAAAATTTGCAGAGTTGAGTGTATATGAAGAGAACTTAGTTGTTCTTTCTTAAAAAGCTTCTATTTGTTAATAATCAAATACTATTGGTATGTTAAATTCTTTAGAAATTATAAAATTAATTGCATGTCCAAGGTGTAAAAATGGAGTGATTTAACAAAATTTTAAGCTAAAGGAGCAGAAGAGGACTTTTGAACTATTGTGGGTTGAAGAATCTTACAGCTTTCCTGGTGGACTAAGAAATATGTCCATATTTATTAAGTAGATGCAATTATTTTGTTACACTAGCACACACAATAAAATATAATATATATTTATACAGTGGAAAATAATTTTGATATAATTCATGTTCTAGGTCTTCATCCTCCAGGCCCTCCTTTGGCAAGACCTGTTCTTCCTCGAGAAAGAGGAGTTGTGGATAGAGTTATTGAATATTTGGTTGGTGATGGTCCTCAGAACAGGTAAAATGTTCTTTAAGAAATACCTAAACACTTAGGGGAAAGGAAGCTTCCTAACCTTTCTGTTTAATCCATGTCAAGGTTAAAAGAATTGTAAATAAACTTGTCCAAAATTTTTATAATTGAGAAATAAATCTTTCTCAGTGCTTCACTTGAAATATCTTTGCAGGGAAACTGGTAATATTTGTGCAGAACTAACCTCTGTTATGAGTACTATTACCTGTGTGATGCAAAGAAAGAGATATGCTCAAGTGGGTGAATGACTTATATTTTGAACTTAAAAAAATAAATCATTTATCTCAGCACTTCAGCTTTGTCTGTTATAAATGCCTTGCAGATTACCTTCAGAACTGTCCAAACATATCAGAACTTAACATGTTTACTATGGCTACTTTTCAAATTAACTGTATTCTAATGAAATAAAGGCTTTATTTGGATGTTATTTTCTGACACTGATGATACTAAAAATATGTTGAATCATAGTTTAAAGTGTAGCTGAGAGTGTTTCACTGTGGTTAAACCAACTTCAGAAAGTATTATTTAATCTGCAGATTTAGTTTGCTTTCAAGTGTAATAGTTTTATTGTGCAAATCATGTTTTGGAAGAAAAGATACAAGGTGTTAGCCAATATGTAAGGTAAAATACACCTCCCTTCTGTGTGTCATTACTTAAAGGTATGTAACAATGTATTATTCATGCTTTCTAGGTATGCCCTTATATGTCAGCAATGTTTTTCTCACAATGGTATGGCTTTGAAGGAGGAGTTTGAATACATAGGTAAGAGCTAATCTTTTTTAGACTCTATTGTTTGGCTTGTGTTTCATAACAAACATGCATCATACTTCATTTTGGTTGCAGCTGAGTACTTAGCTGACATTGTGAAGTACTGCTTCATGTGGGAACGTTTTTTGGTAACTTATTACTCTGTATCTTAAGATTTACTTCAAGACTTAGAGAATTACTTTACTGCGACCTTCAGGTCATGGATTTTATGTGTAGAAAACTATTCAGTAGAAATAAGCTTCCTCCAATACATCCCTGAACATTGCTACTGGCTATGAATGGTTCTCAGAAGGGTTTTATGTTGAGAAACTATCTGTCATTAAAGTGTGCCTCTTTTACCAGAACTTAAACTAAATTTTCCTTTGGCAAGAAGATCTTGGGGATGTATCGGAAAAAGAGTGGGAACAAGCCCTGGGGGCCTATATGTGAATTTATGGCTGACAGTAACTTAAGACAGACGCAGCTCTTTATTGAACACAGATGTTGTATTTTGTTTGCTTTCTACCACAAGTGTAAGCCTGATGCTTAGGAAACTAGGGATTCCTAAATCTTGTATTTAATTTTGTTTTATTTTTATGAGTAAATATACTGCAGTGTAAGAAGAAGCTAAATTTTTCCTATGAAACCAAAGATATGTAGTATATGTTATCTTAGATCTTATGATCTTATATCTGGTACAACTCAATTGTACCAGAAATTGCCACTTACCCCCTTGTCTTGGTGAGAGTTGGGAGGACAAAAAGAGTTAAGTATTACATGGTATCCACTACTTTTGCAAAACAAAACTGTTTTTCCTTAATTAAGCACCACCGGAGCAGAATGATTCTCAAAAACAGAGTGAGACATACCTTGTGGAATTCCTAATACCTCCTTACCCAGAGTGTGAGGAAAGTGGCATCATAAGGGATGGGAAAAGAAAAATCATCTGCCAACTTAATTATTTTGTAGGAGAGAATAGAACAACACCATGTGGCAACATCTGGTGCTACTGAATTGTATTATTTTGTTCATTGTGGTCAAATCTTTCACGATGTTGGGCAGTACTCAGTTTCTCAGAGCTGAAAGCAAGCAGGTTTGTAAAAACCAAATGTCTGCTGAATTTAAAAAAGGACCTGTATAGAACAATTAATGTAAATTTGGTGGAAGTATTCTCTGCTACTGATAGTCACTTAACTGTGTTTAGTATTTTGAACCATATATAGTTCATATATGAATATATATATGAATATAGTGTAGGAATAAAGGTGAAATGTGAAGTTAATTAGTGAGGCTGCTTACTGGGTGTCCTTTGTGGTGTAGCATTTAGGTGTGCCTACTGCTTCTTCCTGAATCCTGCAAGAAAAACTAGACCTCAGGCTCCACGACTTCCAGACTTCAGCTTTGAAAAAAAGCAAACTACAGAAATGCGATCTGAAACTGAGCCTCTAGAACCTAGAGAGAGAAAGCCCCAGGAGACTCAACAGATTCAAGAGACAAAAGGTAAATATTCATGAAGTTCGCTCTTTTGTAAATGTCTGATGAAATTCACCATCATCTAGCTCTCTGTTGAGCTAAGTTTTCCTTATAAGAGTGACTACAGCTGAAATACTCAAACACTACTCAAACAGGGTTCCATGTGAGGTGATCAGTGACTGAAGTCTGTAGGTGTTAAAGGCATTTGGTCAGTAAAGGCCCTTAACATGCTTTAGCTTTTGATCAATCCCCCAGTTGTGTAGAGAGTTGGTCTAGATGATTCTAGTTGGTCCATTCCAATTGGAATACTACAGTTTATTCTGACTTCACAGAAAGTACAGTTTATGTATTTTTTTTCAATTCTTGTGTCTGCTCCTAGCTAAAGTTGTTGATGGTAGCGTCTTCCTTCCTGTACCCTACAATTTATTAATATTTGTCATTTTCTTGTGCAAATGATGGCATAACAATTTTTTTCACTCTAATGTTACTGACAAATGGATAGAAAAAAGCACTGTAAATTACAGAAATAGTTAAGGAGTGAGTATGTCCTAAAGTAGTTAACTTTCACTGTGTTTGGCAGGTCATGTGGTTGAGGTGTGTTGGAATTTCTGCCTTTGTTCCTTTTGCTCTTTTCCTCAGGGCAGGAAAATCTAGTAAAACTGCCTTGTTTAATTTCAGGTAGTTCAAAGACAAATTGTCAATTTTAATTTAACATAGTTCCTTTTGAGACATTTTATAGCCTACAGATACAGTAGGCATCTGGTGTACAGCCAACAGGAAGATGCAGTGTTTTAAAAGACTCCAGAAATCATAATTTCAAACCAGAGGATCTCCAGTTAGATGTGCTGTTGAGTGCTTGATGGGACTTTGTTAGTTTAAGCAGGGATCCTGGGGGAGTACTATCAGTGTGCAGCTCTGAGGTTCAGGCTAGAAACACACCAGCTGTGGGAAACTGTCAGAGTGTAATAGAGTGCTTCTGCTTGATTATTTTTAACAGGGAGTACAAAATAATGTTGGGCTTTTCTTTCTGGCATGAGCAGGCCAGTAGGGAAGTCACATTTAATGCTGGCAGTCTCTGGGCATGGCCTGATGAGGGTGCATTGTAGCAAAAACTTGGTTTCTTTTCCTGTGCCACAGTGCACTCTTACCTCAGTAAAAGTGCTCTTATTGGCATGAAAGTAAGACTGGAATCAAATGGATGGAACTGAGACAATGCAAATACCTCACTTGCCCTTAAATCACAGAGTCATCTTTTTAGCAAGGGGAGGGTAGATTGATAGCTTTTTGGACTTTTGAACTTTGAAGATTCTTACACAAAAAGACATACTTTGTTGCTAGGATCTTTAAAAGTGTGCTTGTTTTCTTCTGTCTGACTCAAATAGAGAGGTCTTTAAAGAAAGATATTCTACTCTTGGAGACATGTGCCTCATGGGCTTCTGAATATTATCCATTACTGCAGGTTTTTAGAGAGAGGTAAGGAGAGGTGCTTGCTAATTAATCTGGTATTATCATTGAAAGAAATTATTATGAAATTATGGCTATAATGATTCTGAGCTGATGAGTCAGTCTATAGATGTAAAAAAATTTTAAATCTGAAGAATTACTGTGAGATTGCTGTTAAGCATTTCAGATGTAGGAATGAAAACTGACATAACTTGCTTTTTATGGAAGTAGAATTTTACTAAACGTTTCAGCAGAAAAATAGGGTGGATTTAATGCAGTAAATATGATTTTATCAGTTTACCTTTAACAATGAAAATTGCTTGGTTTTTTTTAAGTGGTCTTGTATTAATGTGCTGCTTTATTTAAGAAGAGCAGGAAAAGAAGTAACTGTGAGCCTCATTGCCCAGTTGTCTTTTCCTGATAGGAAGTATATGGTGAAATTTTGCAGAAGAGGTGTAAGAAGTAAGTGCTATACAGATTTTTGGTTTTCTTGGTTAAATAGCTGAACTTTTCTGAATATGTGTGCTCCAAGATGATACAAGCCATTCTGTTTTGATAATTACTAAGCAGCCAGAAATAGAGTATGTCTTAGTATTTTGCAGAACTCTGAGAAATGTCTTGTTGATGGAGAGGAGGCCAGTGCCTGCCTGTGACTTGCCACAAAGGAATCTCTTCTGAATGAAAAAATACTTTCAGAGAATATTTTCACTTTTTCCACTGCAGTATGAAATATAACTGCTTACATGCAGTTGGATTTTATTAATAAATGAACACATTCTTTGATTGTAAGTTTAAGGTATAAAGATATCACTAAGGTTGAGCTCTGGGGAAGGCTTTTGTTCATCACAGTAAAATAGCTGCTGTTATAGCAAGAATAGAGAATGTCTTCACTTAGATGTAGACAAATATTAACATCAGGAAACCAACATCACCACAGTGCTGACAACACAGGGGAGTACAACTCTTATCTGTAATTCATTTATGCCATAGCTGTATAGCTCACAGAGATTGCAAAATAATGTGATAAAGAAATGCTATAAATATTTTTTACCAGTCAGCTGCTTTTGCTAATGGGTAGAGCATGAAGCTGAATCTTTTCTTCACTTGTATGCTTCATGTAGTGACAAGCATGATACATGCAGCTTCTTTGGATAAGAGATCTGAAGAATGCTTATGGGGGTGCTATTGGCATTGAACTTCTGAACTTTGTTTTAAACCTCTGGAAAGCAGAGTCATCAGCTGTCAGTCTGGTGCAGATTACTGGTACAATCATGCTTCTTTATTCAGCAGATTAATTTAGTAAATTTTAGTACCACTGTGAAGCAATAAACTTCAGCTTTTTTCTTACCTTACATGTAAATGCCTTGATTTTGATTCCCTCCCTCCCATCAAAGGCTAGTTGGTTTTCTTACGTACTTGTCTTAAATGTATAAATGTTTGGATCATATTCAAACAGGAAGCACTTTTAGCCATTTTAGATGATTAATTTCATCTTGCCTTTGTTTAGTACTGTTATGATGTATTCTTGATTCAGGTTTAGCATTTCACACTATTTTGAAACAAAATTGAAAAAAAATTGACTACATCAGTGTTTTGTGTTGAATGTCTGGCGCTGGTATTTAGAGATCTTCATTAGATGAAGATTTGAACTTCCATCTGTTTTGGACTTCTGACTTTACCACAGTGGTCAGCACTTCATGGACATCTTTATGTGACATCTCTAGATTTGTATGGAATTCCTTGACCATCTTGCTCAAATATTTTTGTGATTATTTGATACTGTCACTTGTAAGGATTCTTGGAACACAGCAATTGCTGGTATGTTTGAAAGGCTTTCCATTATAAAGGCAGGTGCAGAAAACTGAAGGGGTCACAGTAATGATCTTTAAATAATGACATTTCAAGTGTGTGCTCACCATGAGTTCTACCACAAATGGAGCTTAGCTTTGGGCAAGTGTTACAGAGACTTTTGCTAGGAATAAAACTGATGGAAGACAAAGGACTAGTATGTCTAGAACTCAAATGATTTCCTAAGCAGACATAGGTCAGCTCACCTTGAGTTTAATGACTTGTGGACGAGTTCTTTTTATTTAAAAATGTGTAATGTTTCCAGTCAGCCATGGTTCAGTTTTGCTGAACATATTGAGTTGTCTTTTTGGTAGGACGTAAAGGGTAGAGGGAATGCTGTGCTATCATCTGGCTTGTTGCAAAGGCTTCACGATAGTTTTCTCTGATACCAAAGCCATTAACAGGTTACTGTGAGACACATGTTCTTTAAAGACACTTCAGACATGTGGCACTGAGTGAAAATCTGTCTTGAAGAGGAGCTGTAGTAGTGAAGAAAACTTGTCCCAAAGCTGCTTGAAAGAACATGCAGCTGTATTTTAGAGCAATTACACCATTTTTGTGAATTCCCACTTAACAGACATTTTATACTTAATTTAGTAGTGATGCAGTATTGTGATTTCACTGGTTACTCACTGAAATACTCTCTGCAACAAGAGGAAGGGTGGCTGACTTCTTACAGTGTGAAGTGCATGGGCTTTCTAAGTACTGAGCATTAAGTAAGAGTGTTGGGGGGGAAAAAAACTGCTGTAACCAGGAGCAGGTTTTTTAAGGTTGCATTGTTGTTGCTCTAAAATATGCAGCAAGCATAGGATTATTTTTGCTATTGAGATCATGTGGGTGAAGCTACATTCTTGGGTTTAATGAAGGATTAAGTATTCTTCATCAAGGACACTTACATTTTCTTTTGTCATCTTTTTAAGTTTATGGTCAGAGCTTTCACTTGTTGGCTGCTGCTCTTACAATGACTTTATTCATGCAGTATTTAAATCAGGTTGACTTTAGGCAAGCTTTCCATTAATTGCTGTGTTTAAAATGGAATCACTATATATTTTTTATGAAGACTGATCATGTTTATGGTTGGAGTTAGCATCACTTACTCTGAATGCCCTGGCTACTCATTTAAAGGACCTACTCTTCAGTTTCTTGTAACTTTCTCAGACAGAATTATAAGACAAAAATTTTCCCTGTAAATTTGTATTACTCTGTATTCTGGAGAGTTTCGAGAGTTTCAAGAGTTTCAATAAGTTTAACCAAGAGCAAGTGAAGAGAAAAATAATAAAATACCTGTCAATTTTTGTTTAAATAAGCCATGTCTCCATACCTTTATTAGAATATAAAAATGAAAGCACCATCCCGTTCCTTTGAATATAGGTTTTCTCCTTTCTATTAGAAGCATCTGCTGGTGCCTGTGATTGTCCCTGGGTCTTACACCAAAGATATTACAAATGCTTGGCATCCTGATCAGACTGGGCAAACAGTCTCTGTACCTCTGTGAGACTAAGAACGAGTCACTGCTGCAGAGTGCTAAGCATGATTCAGTTGAGAGCTGCAAGACTGAAACTCTGTATGTAGGTCATGGTTGGGCTATGCTACAAATGAGTTGAGAGGGCATAGAGCTGCCTCTTCCTTGCATCCCATACTTTCTTGGAGTCTAGCCTGAAGAGCAGCAGTAAAGGAATGTAACTCAAGTGTGGAGGGTTTGGAGCAGGAAAGTGCACAAACTTATTCATAGAATTCGAGGCGGAAGAAAAAATGCAGAGATGAGACAGAAAGAAAACTGACAGTTGGGAGATAAAGATTGAGCACAGACAGAGATGGGATCAAGATGGAAATTGAAGAGCAGGAGGAGAGAGTGGGATGGCCTGGAAAGTAAGTGGGAACATTAATTTGATTGGGCAGAAATAGGGGTGTTGAAAAATTTTGGAACAAGAAGCCAGGGTAGGTGTTGAGCAGCCTGTGGTTGAGAGAGCAGGGAAGGAATCAGGAGGTGAGCCAGCTGCAGACTTGCTTAAAATGAAAAATAAGTCTGAGAAAAAGATGGAGGAGCTGGGCTGGTCTAAGCAGTCTGGAATGAAGCTTGGAACTAGCTAGGTAGAGCTTTGTATGGAAAGAGGGGTCTTGAGTTCTTGATGACAGATGGCATTTGTACAAGGCCTGCTGGCCAGGGGTGTGCAGCAGCTTCTCTGCTCAGTCATGGGCTGAGAAGTCAGAGCAGTGGTTCTAAAACTTTCAGCTCTGCTTGAATTCTGTATCAGCCTCAAGCAGTCTGATTACTTGCAGATACCCAACATGTTTTGATCAATATGAGTGTGTGGCACTTGACTGACCACACTGTTTTCCTGAGAGGCTGGTATTGGGACCAGTGCTTCTTGATCTCTGTCAGGGACACGGACAGCGGGCTTGAGCACACCTTCAGCAGGTTTGCTGATGATGCTGAGCTGTGTGGTGCAGGGAAGGGATTCCATCCAGGAGGACCTTGAGAGGTGCGACTGTGAACCTCATGAGTTTCAGGAAGGCCATGTCTAATCAAGGATCAAGGCAAGTACAAGTACAGGCTGAGCAGAGAATGAATTGAGAGCAGTCCTGAGGAGAAGGATGTGGGGATGTTGGTTGGCAAGAATCCCAACACGACCTGTGTGATTGCAGCCCAGAAAGCCAGCCATGTCCTGCCATTGGATTTGACATCACATATTTATTTTTTACTTTTCCTTCCCCTTTCCCACCTGCTTGGATTTAATTATTTTTGTTGTAGTCATTGCTATCTTAATTTGTTGAATTATTAAGCTGTTCTGTTTTTAACCCAGGGGTTTAACTTTTTTTGTGATTCTCCTCCCCATCCCACTAGGGCGGCAGGAGGGTGGGTGGAGAGTAAGCAAGTGTCTGGTCTGCAGTCCAGTTGCAGGCTGGGTTAGACCACAACAGGCCCCTGGCATAGGAAGGACATTCTTCTTTTGGAGCAAGTCTGGCAGAGGGCCACAAATGCGGCCAGAAGGGCTGGAGCACCTGTCCTGTGATGACAGGCTAGAAAAGAGAAGGCTTTGGGGAGACCATAGAGCGCCTTCCAGGATGTAAAGGGGCCTCAAGAAAGCTGGAGAGGGACATTATACAAGGGCATATAGTGAATAGGACAAGGCAGAATGGATGTGAACTGAAAGAGTAAGTTTAGATTTGGTATTTGGATCACTGTGAAGAGGAATGAGACACTGTAACAGGCTGCCCAGAGAAGTTGTGGTTGCCCCATCCCTGGAAGTTTTCAAGGCCCAGTTGGGTGGGGCTTTGAGCAACTTGGTCTAGGGGAAGGTTGGAACTGGATTGATATTTAAGGTTGCTTCTAACCCAAACCACTCTATGAAGTTAGAAACATTTGATAAGTCTCACATTTTTGAGCTGTAACTTTGCATCAATTTTGCACACTATTCACCTTCACAGTATGCATTAGTACTGTATAGTACGGAGTAATACTAGTGAATAAATCAAGTGCCATCAGCAATACCATTCTGTGGTACCTTTGTGTCATTTAGTGCAACACTACATTCAGTTTTTCAGTGCTTATGCTTACTTCAAAATATGACTCTTGCTTCTCATATGCTACTGAAGTCCTGTTGTGAAGCTAGAATTTACTTCTTTAGAGGCAGTACTTAAAATAAACGTTTTTGATCTTAAAAATATGCATGTTACCAAAGAAACTCCCATCCTGGATGTAGAGTAAGTATACTCACTCCTGTGCAGCTTTCCTACACTACTCCTGGGAAGACAGAATGTGTAATAATTTTCATTGGCTGGTTTGGATATATTTGTTTGGGTAGGGTTTTTTTCCCTGGTTATCAGACTCCTTATGTTTAAAGTCGTTTCCATAAAGTAGAATGTTTTTTTTTGTGTACAGATAGAACCCTTATAAACAAGGTTAAACAGTTGGTGAAACTGACGTTACCAAACACAAAGAAATGGAATTACCATCATGTGTTTCTAATGTCTCACTTTAGTAACAAGCTTAGAAGGCTTCTGTTGAGGATGAACATATGCAAATAATACATAGTCTTAGTGGGAGCTAAGCTCTTTTCTATAGTATTTTCTTTTCCCTTAAATTTTAATTGTTTTACCTGTGACTGTCTTAGAAAAATCAAAGTTTTTATGAGTTGAGAATGTCATGCAGTTGCTAGTCAAAACCTGTATGTGATTGCAGAATGTTTCATTTGATTTTTAAGAATATTAGCTGCCTCTTAATTTCTGGAAATGACTATTTTGTTGTTTTTCTTTTAACAGAATCTGAAGATGATGTGGCCCAGCTCGTTGAGACAAGTGACACAGATGATAAAGCACCAAGTTCTGAGCATCTAAACGATAAGCTAGCTGAAGAAGGTGAAAAAGAGGAAGCAGAAAACATTTCAACAACTGAAGAGGCTATTTCAGAGTCTATTTCAGCTGAACAAAGTGAAGAATCTTTGATAAATGCAGAATAAAATACTTCAAGTGCCTTCTGTAGCTAGTTTTTAGCTTTGTTCATGCCTATTGTTACTATTCAGGTGAGCTTTTTTTAATGGTACAACTTAAAAATCTTGCTTGGGCTTAAACTGCCTCAACTGCCACAATGTGTCAGAGCTGTGTGTAAAAGTGGGTATTGTAAATTAAGCATGTCTCTTTAAGTTAACACATAGAATGTGTAGTTGGTTGAAGTCTAACAGTTGTAGCCCTTGTTTAGTTTGCGGATTTAAAAACTTCAGAGTACAAGCTTTGCTAAGGGTGACTTAGAGTTCGACATCTCTTTAGCTGCCACACATAAAGAGCAACTACTGATGGCATCTGACCTAGTAAGTTTGGTCTAGTGAACTCAAGGTGCGTTTTAATGCTGTCCTGTTAAAATGGATTGAGTATATGTTTAATACACAGATGTTTACAAGCTAAACTGTCATCTGACATTTGACTTCAGCATATGGAAGTGTCATTGCAGTGGTGTTAATATTATTCATTGTCTAACTCTTCGACAGAATTCACTTAAATGGCACTTGGATAAATGGCATCTCCTTTGGTGTTTGCGTTGCAGATGAACCAGAGGCACCTACATGCAAAACTGTTTTGTGTTTACATAAAATATAAGAAGTCTCTGCACTTGATTGTACTTGAATACAAAGCACTATTTATACCTGTACAATAATGACAAGATATAAGTGAATTTTGTGCCTTTGTGTATTTTGTTAAAGGAAAATAAAGATATCTAGCAGCAATACTTGCTTTGTGATTCCTAAAACTGAAGAGAATTCGTGTTCTGCTGTATGCAGCTATTCTACAGTTACTTTGTGCAAGTTCAGAAGGAATGTGCCACCTTAAAAGGAGCATGTCTATTTGTAGCTAAGGTGGCTTTGATAGAATAGAAATAGATCCCTGAGTGAAAGGGTAAAGCGCATGTACATTTGCCAAAAGGCTTTTCTAACTGTACCTAAAGCTTGTTGATACTATTTAATGTTACAATTGCAATGAATATTTGCTGCTGGATTACTGAAAATGTAATTTTTTAAAAATTGCATTGCTTTTTAAGCTAAGGACACTTGTTACACATTTCCTGTTAAATGTAACAGCTGGGATCCTGGATTAGAAGTTTTCTGATGTCTGTGAGGTACCTAAGTCAATCAGAATTTTTTAGAAATAAATCCTGAACGTATGTGACTTGGTTGATCTAGTAATACTTGTGATAAGTTTTATTATACCTCACTACAGAGGGAGGGGAAGTTTCAAAACAATTTTTAATCTAATGTCTTAGTTCTGAAAGGAGATCGTTTTTATGCTGCAAAGACAACAAAACCCCTCAGTCTTAGTAGTTTAAGAGTCTTCTGCAGGAAAAGCATGTTTCTAAATGTGACCTTAGTATTCATGTTTGCATGCTTTATTTTCTGATTCTTTGGGTATGGTTTAGAAGCTCAGCCTTGTATCAGGTAGAATCAAGTGTGGTCTGTGTTTAGATTAAGGAGGAATTTTTTTCTGCTTCACTATGTAAATTGCAATTAACATTTTAATTAGTCTTAATAGACAGAATGTAGGCATGTGATTAAAGGATTACTCACAGGTGTTTGTCTATACTTATATGAACAATTAGCAAATAAGCATTTTGTGTGTGGCTGTCTTAGTTGTGAATACAAAGAAAACAGTTCCTTTTCAGGACATGTCTTACAGTACAAGAAAAGTACAGGGTACAAAGTGATAGGGGAATTAATTTTTTAATGCTTTCAGAGAATATATTTTAGATTACAGAATCTATTTAAATGGAAATAATTTTGCCTGAAAGATGGAAAAGCTTACTTACTATTTTGTAAGTTGCTAATCTCTGCACTGCATTCTGTGCCTCACTGATTTATCTGCTTAAAGGCTTATTTCTTTGGAGAGAAAAAAATCACAGACCATGTGAGTAATTCAGCACAGCAAATTGTTGGGTGTACTTACATTATAAATGCTAAAAATAAGTAAAATTTGATATCCTGATGCATCATATGGGAGATGAAGGCATGAATTACTGTCTGTTCAGAACTTAAGGTTACTCTAAGCAGAGCTATTACTTCCTTTTAAAAATGTACATCTGAAGTATCTGGTCTCTTGTAGAGTAATTTCAGATCTTTTCCATGACAAACAGTGGCTAAGCTGTGATGCATGTAATATCTGTAGAATTGACTAAGAAAACTGTTGATAATGGACCTATGTATTAAAAATGTTTTCATTAGCCTGGGACACGTATATTTTCACATTCTTGCTTTTGCCAAAGAAATTGATGTTTTTTAGGATTTTGGGAATATGAACTTTTTTTTTTTTAAAAAAGGAGATTTAGTATTTGGAGGGGGGTAGGGTATTATTTCTCCTAAGATTCTTAAATGTGACATGAGCAACTACCCACAGAAGTGATTGGTACTTTTTGTTTAATAAGTTCACTTGAAGGATCAAGTAGAGACAGTTGACCTGATATGAAAACAAATATGTTTTATAATGTGAAAACTTGCTTTGTGACCTAAAAATACTTACAACTTTTAAGCTAAGTCTGTTTTAAGTGCATGATAGAATTATTCTGAAAAGCTTTTATATTTAAAAAAAGTGCCTGCGCAGTTGTTTCCATTAACTGCTTCAGAAGGCTTGAAGATTATATTAAGGATGTCCTAGAATTTTGGTAGAGAAAAATCCATTTTTAACTTTCTAATTTTTCAGGGTTTTAAAGCAGTGAATGAGGGCACAGGGTTAATCTGTGGGTGAATTGAGACTCATGATGATACATATGACTGTTATGGACTGAGCATTTCTCAATGTACAGTAAGCATTCACATGTTCCTTCTGCCAAGTGTGGATGCCCCAGTTCTGATATGAATATGGGAAGAGGATTCTGTTTCTGCAGCAGTTGCTTCTTGGCTTCTATGTACTATAAGTGAGGCAATAGTAGAAGGCACCTGTCCAACAGGAATTGAATCCAAAAGTACCTGTAAGTGAACAGCACTAGTCACACTTAAGTCATGTCTTTGTAACACCAAAAAAAACTTGGAAGTAGGAGTATGTAGAAAAAAAAAATACAGCAGTTGTCAGTCATATTTCATCCAGCTGCAGTTTGAGGAAATGGAAGAAAGTAGAGGGGAAAAAAAATAACCACTGTGGTTCCATGTTTTGTTGTCTTCTGACTTCTTGGCATGTACTGCAATCTCAGTTTTTTCAGAAGTACTGAGATTTTGCACAGGACTAGGCTTCTAAGATGTCATAGGACCCTCTTTCTTTCTGTGGCTGGGATGAAAAGCAAAATTGAGTGGGGTAGTGATAGCAAGCTTGTTGATGCAGTTTTTCTTGACTCTGGAATATCATGAATAACTGCAGAGATGTCCTTTATTCACTTATGGTTTATAAATTAGGGAGGAGTTATCTCAACTGTATAAAAACTGCCACAAAAGACAAATGAGTGTTCTAGTTCAAAATAAATCAAAATGAGGTGGTCAAATTTAAATTTGCAAGTGAGTTAAAAAAGGCAATAGTATTTCAAATTCTAATACTTCTTCTAAAGGAGAATGCAGTTGATTGCCCTTGGACATTTTGACAGAATTAAAATATTTAGTGGAATCGGTATGACAATTTCTCAAGATATCTGTTGAGCCTTCATGCAGGAAAAAAGAAGTTCCCAGGGAATGGCAAATGAAGATAATGCAAAAGCTGATGGTTTAGGAATGGTCTAGAGATGATCAAAAGGAAATAACTAAGGGTGGGTATGGTTACCTTGAAGTCAAGAAGAATGAACCCCATGTGGTACATGAGTAGAAGCCAATGGAAGGACTTAAAAAATGACAGTGAACTATTGGGGGGAGGGAAGGGATGTCTTTTTTCTTTTAGAACAAAGTCTTAATCAAGACATAACAAATAGGAGCTTGAAGAGATTTTTTTCAGAAAATGTAGTAGGATTTGGCTGTAACCACATGGTGGTTAACTTACATTAATATCATGTTCTTATGTCAGAAATAATAAGGATCCAATTGGAGATTATACAATCTTGGAGAGGTTTCTTTGCTTTTAAGAGTTAATTCCAGAATAAGTATATGACTAACTTGGTAGGAAAAAGCTGTCTAGCTATTATGAGAGACTTACAAACTTTTTTAACCTTCAAAGGCTAGGAGAAGCACTTATTTGTTGGTACATGGTTCTGAGTTTAGCAACGTTTGTGCACTTGTGGATTTGTGGTGCTGGAGGAGCGAGTTGGCTAGAGGAAACTTTCATTATTCAGTAGCTAAGTCTGCTATTAAAAACTTAAAAAGTCTTCAATTTTTGTCAAGTCTAAACACATTCAGTACAAGAGTGCTGGATAAGTTTTAAGTAAGCTACCTCTCCTTATTTATTCTGCCTCTGGAGTGAGGATTTTTAGGTATTCTACAATGAAGAAAACTGTTAATGGGATAAGGGAAGTCCTGTCTGAGATTATTGCACTAGAACAATAACCATGAAAATTAATTTTGTTTCTTTGGCAAATAATCATTTGACCAGTTCTCTGAGTGTTCTCAAGTGAAATCATTAGGGCCTTCATTTCCTTCTGTGTCTTACAGACTGTTTTTGGTTTAGTTTGTTTTTTTCCCCCTAATCTCTCTAAGAGGTTCTTTCCTGTCCAGTCATGTGGTTAAAGATTAATGCCTCAGATACCAGCATCTCGTGTTTCAGTTCCCTTCTAGAACTAGTAAAATGCAACCCTGTGCAGATGCGGCTCCAGAGGTGTAGTGAGCCTCTGGAGGAGACTGTACAGAAAGCATATCCCTAATACAAGGTAATTTAAGAAAAGGCTGCAGATACATCAAGTGTATAAACATTAGGAGGGAGAGTAAGTTTTCCAGGAATAAAGACTGGAAGTTTGAAAGTTCCTAATAATTTGAACAAACAGCCTTGCAGGAGGGATTAGATTTAAAAGGAAGTTGGAGAATGAGAGGGCAATAAAAGATTGCTGCATGACCAGTGGGCTATGTTTGATTGATGGCATGTGATTCCTTGTGATTGCTTAAGAATGTATTTAATGGCAGAATATGGATGACAGATTTTTGGTGGTTGTCAGGAAGTTTTGATTCGCTGACAGGAAAAAGTATCTGAAATGATTACTAGTCTTTGGCAGTGCTCCTCTCTTCCATGGTGTGGTCTTTAGGTGGAATTCATATATCTCAGATTTGTGGAAGGTGATGAAGGCAAGGAATTACAGCTGATGGAACTGACTGGCATAAGGTTGTTGGCTCCAAGTCCTGGTGTGTAGCAATGCACGAAAGTTTGTCAGAGGACAAACTGTAAACTTCTGTCAGAAATGCATCCTCATTGAGATTGTCTGAAATTCAGTGTACTTCCTGCTTTGAATTCTCAGTGTTTGGAGGAAAACAATGGCATCCTGAGTAGGTGGGAATTTCTTAGCCTTGGGTTTTTACTAGATATTTGTTTACACAACAAATAGAATAAGCTCCAATAGTGTTTAACAACAGGAACTGCTACCTTCCAGCATTTAAAAAAATAAGAAATTGAGTTGTCCCTTAAGATTGCGATTCTCATGGAATTTGACTTCACTGTTGCTTTTGATTTGTGGACCTCTCTGGGGTCTTGTCAGGTCACATTCAATCTTTTCTCTGAAAGAATAACGATTCTGTGACTATGAAGAATAAGACCTAGAGAGGTGTATGATAGGCAGGATAGTGAGAAGGGCTTTAAAATGAAATGTATTGATTATACAATAATTTGTTCCCAAACCATGGGGTTTTGGGATTAATGCAGACACTTCAAAGATTCTCAATAGATTATTTAACTTTCCAACAGTGAAAAATCTAAAGCACTGTATCATAATATAACTTTCAAGGTTGCATAAAATCAATTTGATCATGACTTAAATTTTTGGCTAGAAGGGGATGTCCTGACCAGGTCTTGTAATCCTGGTTATTTCTCACAGTAGTCACTGTGGTAATAAACCTATTTCAGGAGTGCCACTGTACGTACCTAGCATTGTACTGCTAGGATTTTCAGTGAACAATTACTAATGTTTTTCAAGAGGGCTTCATAAGCCTTTGCCACTGTGAAATCATGTATTCTCCTTTTGTGTGTGACAAAAATAATTTGCAAAAGGGAGATTGTAACTGCCAGAGAGGAATACATGCAGCAAAATCCTGAGATAATCAGATATAGGAGAAAACAAGGGGTGCAGATTCTGGAGAGCTGACAATTTTGGGTGTTCAATTTGTAAATTCAAAGTCATCTCTAAATTTGTAACTTATATTGAAATAATCATTCTTTCTCTCTTTCTCTCCCTATTTTGCTGCCTCAATGAAAATAGAGAAGCTGGATTTGTAGAAAACTCAAGCAACAAAGACCTTCCAGCTCTTCTCAAGTTGTCTGCCCTGTAATTCCTTGCATCGCTTCAAGGAGTTCTGCTCAGTTGACGGAACTTAATTTTGACTCGTTCAGCACTCAAAAGCGTTTTACAAAACCACCAAGAAAATTCATTTTAAGAAAACTATTTTGAATGATGTTTCAAAGGAAATGTGAAAGTTGTTATTTCTTTAGGAATGTTTGTACTTGTATTTTTTGTATATTGAGCTTTTATTTAAACAGGAGATCCTGTATATTTATAGATGATATTGTTGTAATAGCCTTGTTGCATTAGTAAAGGGTATGTGTGTTTGTGTACTATAAATATTATCTTAAATCAGAAGTATCATTTTAATCCTAGCTTTAGCCTTGACTATACATCACCTGCAGTTGAAATTCCATTAAAATCAATGGCAAAAACATTAATTAGTGTGAATTCTTAGGCTCTAATAGACTTCCTGAAATGTCTCTTAACTTTTTTGCTTATAATTGAGAAAATATTTGAACTTCTGCTCCCCTTTTGAAATTTACTATTTTACCAAATGAAGCAAATTTTAAAGCATATTAAACTAAATTGCATAGCTTGTTATTTGAATATATGCTGTCTTTGCTGTGTATGTAACTTCTCAAGGAAAAAACTAATTATGAAAAAACAATTTATTTTCCAGAGCTTAACTGATGATTTAAGGTGATAATTCTGTTTAATAGTTTCTTCTGTGCTGGCTGTACCCAATCAACTTGAGTTTTGTAGTTATTTGGGTGTTTTTAAGGGCCCCATATGTTACCAAACAAGGATGAGGGGGCCCCTGCATCTTTAGTGCAGTCCCTGCCCCCCAGTTGGACTGGCATATGTAGGAGAAGAAAGTTGTTCAAGGTTGAGTAGTTTCTGATAAGACCCATTTGTCTGTGCTACAACCAATTGTGAGAACTCCTGGCTCATGGCATGAGCAGCCAGCTCTCCACCCTCAAAGGTCAGGCTGGCACGGGACTGCAAAATTTTGTGTGCGCTGAAGTAGAGGCAGGGAAAACCTGCCTTGACTCAGGATTGAAAATATGTGGCAGCTTCAGAGAGAATTGTGGAGTTGTGAAGATGCTGACTTTGGCCCACGATTCCATAGACATTTCAGGGTGGGTATTGCAGGTTTTATTGTATCTAAATGGTGATTTATGTCCTTATTCCTCCATTATTGTCCACAAGGTACTGCCCTGTGTCACAGGCCTGTATTACCTAATTTTTTCAGACTGTTTCATTTTCATTAGCACAGCTGCTTTAGCTTGTGATCAGTGTACTGCACCTCATTGATAATCTAAGAGGGTATTAGATGCACAGAAGTGGCACGTAACCCTGTCAGTCTGGCTTGATTGACCCCTCAGCTTCCGAAGCATGGCTTCATTTTTTTTTTCTTTTTTTTTAAATCCAAGTTAGCCTGCATCCATTTTCACACAGATTCCGGGCAGTTTAAAGGTTGGTCGGATTCGAATATTGCTCTTTCAAATTTGATAATGTATGAGTACAGAACTGTGACCTTTGATACATGGTAATACATCAACATGACACGAGCAGTAAGTGCAGCAATTACCTTTACTACAC
Source organism: Pseudopodoces humilis (assembly GCF_049639895.1). NCBI lineage: Eukaryota > Metazoa > Chordata > Aves > Passeriformes > Paridae > Pseudopodoces > Pseudopodoces humilis. Next base: position 21,610,299 of record NC_142207.1, on the reverse strand, counting down.
TTCAGATTGTGTTTTAGTTCTCATCTTGCAAGCAATTATTTCAGGAAAAAAGGGATGCCTTTAAGTTAAATATTTTTTGCAAATAGCGTAAGTGCAGAAATTAATCTCTGGGGACTTTCTGATTTACAGGTGAATGTTTTCAAATGAATCTCAGCTTTTAAATTAACATTGTTTTAGTGGTAGAAAGGAGTCTGGTGCCATTGGATTCTACAATACTTTTTTTCTGGGAGCGTGTCTTTAACCATTTTTGTTGTGTTTTAATGTAATCTAAATTTCATATTTTAATTTATGTCCAAAGCCTGATCCTGCAGGCAGTTGACATGTCACTGTGTTCACGTTGCTCCCATGATAATACTCATGAGTTGGTTATGTGCATGGTAATAATGCAAGTTTACATGCTTTTAAGTGCCTTTCAGAACATCAGAGCATCTCAGACGTGCATCACACATTGATTTAAGAGGCTGTTTTTAGGTGCCCTGGCAATATTTCATCTTTTTCCTGAGCAGATCCAGATGCATTTGGTTTGTTTCCGAGATGTTCTTTCTCACTTGTTATAAATTATTTGGATAATGATAGCGCAGAACCACTACCTGGTAGTGCTATAAAAACACAAATCAAAACTCTTTGCCAAAGAGCATGAGGCCTTGAGAGGGCTGATAGCAGTTGTGGTTTCTGATCTGTGGACTAAGAATCAGAATAAAATTACTGTGTCATTCTGAGCAAGCAATTGAGTAACCATTGAATGGTGAATCTGTCAGTGTTGTCTGTCATAACCTAAACTCAAAGGAATAATTTGAAGTAGAACTTCATGTAAAATACCTGCCTCCTCAGCAGCCAAGCACCGAGTGCTATTGGTGTGCCAGAGTTAGGCACTGAAGTTTAATTCAGGGTCTGGGACAGTGCTTATTTTGTTCTATATTGAGGTGAAATCAACACCTTTTGGAATGGCTTTCTTTAAGCCCTAGTCCCCAACACCATTTGGCCATTCTGGAGCACAGGAGGCAGCAGACCCCAGTGGCTGATGTGGAATAGGGGCTGAATGGGGCCGCTCCCTTCCAAACCTACTGTGAGCAGAGGGATGCTTTTGCTAGGCTGGCTTTGTCATTTAATTCCTGCCTGTGGAGGTTGCTCCCTTGCTGTACATATGCACTTGTTATAGATTGATGAAATGAAAAGCTTTTCTAATGCAATGGAAGGGTGTCTGTTTTTGCTTATTATTTTCTAGCAAGTAGCTCTTGTGGTGTTTGTCCCCAGGGAGTAAAATCGAAACAAATTTATTAGGCCACCATATAACTTGCTCCTAAGCAAGCTCTTGACCATACAAATTGTTTTGGAAAGCCACAGGGAAGGTGCTAGCTGGGGACAACATGCAACATGTTTTTGTTTTGTTTCTTGTTGCTTTTGGCCTGTGCCACCTAAGGACATTTGGGTCCTTAACTCCTTTAAAATATGCAAAAAATTAGTTGTTGGGTTTTTGTACTGTCATTAAATTTTAAATGTTACTAGCCAGTAGTAACTTATTTTGGAAACAAACCACCCAGTCTACTTTTCTGCAGTGTTTTCCATTAAAAAATGTAAATACTGTATATATGGAAGTCTTGAGTCTATGCTACTGACTTAGCAAGTGATGACAGCTCTGTGAGGAAGTTTGTTTTTCAGCTGGGGCTTCATGTTCATAATAAGTTCCTTAGGCTGAAAGGCTGCCCTTGTGCAGGTAGGTGACTCTGGGTAGAGAAGTGCATTTGTTACTTCACTACAAGTCATAAGAGGATAACAATGGCAAGTGCTCATTGCATATCAGTATTTGTTGATTGTTATTTGCTCATGATGAATTTATTACTTATGGTAACAACTTCAGCCTCTTTAGTTTTCTGTATTGTATATTATTAACCATTTTTTGGAAAGAGCTGACAACACTGATATTCCCCAACAGTAGGATCCTTTTTATAGTATCTATAAAATATTTCCTTTCTCTCATATTTTAGAGAAAGGGGTGAAGGTAATATTTTTTCCACAATTCCTACTACAGCAGCATGACTAGAAGTATTTATTTTTCAGAAATGCTAGGATTTTTGTTTGTTTCAGCTATTTGCCTACATCTGTGTGATTTTGGGGCTTTTTAAAAAATGGTGAATGACAGCCTGCTTGCAGAATGTATTTTCTTTTTAAGGCTTATCTTAAAATGAAAGACCTAGCAGTTTGCAATGGTAAAATCCTCCTGGAAGGAATTGGTTGAATTATTGAAGAAATGGTAGGCAGCTGAAATTATGGGCACTTAATGGAAAGGACTTGGCTAAGGCTGTTCACAACATCTTGTGAATACTCCTGATACGTCATAATAAGGTGTTATGTTTGTCTAGTCATGAAGTCTGATCTATTTGATTTTAAATCTCAGATTGTGAGATTAATCTTAGATTCTGAGTAAGTGTAATGATTCTGAGAGCTGCAATATTGTTTGCCGTTGTGCACAGTGCTGAAGGAGTCTCAGAATGTATAACATAATGGATGCAATTTTGTTTGATTTTTTTTTCCCTAGGCCAATTTAATTTTGATTTATTTGCCTCATTAACCCAAGGATTCAGAAAATTGAATGCTACCTGAGTGAGGTATTATTAACACTAGTGAAATATCTTCAAAATCACTTCATGCTTATAAATTAGTCTTTTGAAAGCATTTTAAAGGCATAATGATGCTGTAGTGAAAATGTACAGCATCATTTAAAAATTGCAAAATGCTTATTTGATTTCAGAAATAAGACTTGGTCACCTGACTTAAATATATACTGATCTATTATTTATGCTTTGAAAATAGAGCTCATAAAAAGCATAAGTGTTCTTGATATTATATTTTGTCATATCTAGCTAAAAAGATTGAAATCCAGAGAAACAATTTTCTGAAGAAATGAAATAGTATGCCCTCCTGAACCCCTGGGGAAAATAGCCTCCCTGTTTGCTCAGAATACGAAGCAGTAAAACAGTATAAGTAAAATAGACAGCCCATGTCACATTCCTATTTGTACAGTCTGGAATGATGTTTTAAAAACATTTTCTAGTTATTTTTGATAAATAAATGGCACAAATAACATCTGCAAACCAACTGCTGATGTAAGATTCTTTCAGATCAGATTTGTTTGTCAGTGAAAGTTCAGAAAATTGCTTTGCAAAACTAAAGTTGTATAACTCCCAAAAATATGCATACCAAATGTACAAGAATATATCTTGTTCTATTTTGCCTTCCCTTGGAGAAACTAATGCTGATTCTCCATTATCTTTGCTTTTGGGCTTAGAAGGTAGCTTGATAAAAATATGGGATATCAAAAAGCTCAGTTGCTAAGCATATGTTTATAAAGTGTTAAATAGCTGAAAGTTCATATTTATAGTGGAGCATCCAGCTACATATTTGGGATAGTGCATTCTGGTTAAAGCTCTGAGATTTCCCCCTGAGCCAGTACTGCTGCACTGAAAACTTGGCTCAGTGGTTATAAGATCCTTCCACAGGTGCTGCTTCCACCTCCGTGTCGGGCGTGTGTTGCCTGGCTGTTGTTATCTTCAGGTTCTGCCAAAGGCTGCTGCACTGAGGCTGAAGGGAAGTTCCTTCAAATATTGTGGCTTTCAGAAATGCACCCTTCAGTTTAAGGGTGCTGGTGTCACTCTAATTTTCATCACTGACATAATAGTTGAGATGGAAAAACATTCCTTGGGCAGCAGGATTGAGAAACCTGATGTCATGGCCAGTCAAATGCCTGGTTACCCAGGGCTGGCTAAGGAAGGTGTGTGTGTCTGTACATCTTCCAAAACGGGGCTGCTTGGGGGAGTATACTTCCAGCTGCATTTGAGTAATGTATGTCTTATGGCTGTTGTTATGCTTTGGATTTCGGTGCTCCAAAGAGTTGGTTAAAACCAGCTTTAATTTTATTTTTGTAAGGATTCTCAGTTAATGGACTCCATCTTAGGCTAAATTCTGTGTTACATCCACAGATAGAAGATGCATGTATTTTTTTAATATGTATGTGTTTAATAGTGACCAACCTCCCTCCCTCCCTTTTTTTTCATCTTTCAGTCTTTAAAAAATAATGATTTAATAAACTCTTCTCTCCGACCTTATACGAAGCTGGAATATTACCTGGTTCAATACCTGAACAAAAAATGGGGTTTACCAGACTAATAACATTTAATTGGGTGATTCTCCCTTCATTGAATAAGAAAAGGCTTGGGTAGGGAGTTTTTGTAAGGAACAGGGGTAGAATTCTAGAGAAGTTAATTTTTGTGTTCTATTTGTATGTGTTCACTATTGTACATAATTGTAGTGGTGATAACTGGCACGCTGAATAAGCTGAATGTTTGCTTCTGTACAGCGGGTGTAAGAAGGAATGAACATGGTAATAATAAGTTCTAAATTCAAGCACTTCTGATCCACACAAGATTAATTTCAGATTTTTCTTTAGCAAAAGGCTCAAGTGCCTCAGATCATACAGGATGATTTCTCTACCAATGTTTTTCATTTTTAATGACAATGACAGTGTGTACAAATCCAAAAGGGATCACCATGTTTTTATTGAACTTGACTTTGTTGCAACTATTACTTCCTCAGAAGTCTTATTCTAATGTGGTGTTTGTCCAAGTAATTATGAATTGAAATATTTAGTATTATTGATAAATGGTTAATGGTTTCTGTAATGCTTAGTTGAAAATCTGTACTTGTGGGCAGTGTGTGTCATTTTCCATGCGAGGTGGGAGGCCAGGTGATGTTAGAGAGAAAATATGCTTTTAAGATGTTAATTTACTGTCTTTTATACTGAAAGTATGCTAGGACTGCAAGGAAGTTATTTTAAAATTATTATTTACTGGAGTTCTAAGGTGTATCTCTAGAGAATGAGTCTGTTTTCACTGAATGAGAAAGTATTCTTAGCCAAGAAATCACAGGGAGCTCTGGGAAATGCAGTTACTGGGGAAAGAAGCTCTTATGTCAACAATTACATTATATTTGTGGTGGCTATTCTGGTATGAGAATGCATAAGTTTCTCCCTTATCTTGCAGTGGGAAAATGCAGGCCTTGGCATTTGTTTTGCCCTCCACAAACTAAATTCTTTTTGTTGAGAACATTTAAACAAAAACAGACAAGCAAGGAAATCTCTCAAGACTTAACAGCAAAGCCAATGCTGTGCCAGGCTTGGGCTCCTCTGCCCCCGGAGACCTCCCGTGCCCGTCTGCACAGGGTGCTCCAGGACCCAGCAGGATGGCAGTGAACAGCAGTTACTGGTGGCACTGGCACCTCAAGTAGCATGAAATGAAACACCCCC